>NC_137883.1:19167690-19230190 GCF_963924005.1 Protomyctophum bolini | reverse complement strand
AAATTGGTTTATGCAGGTCACAGGTGTCAACAAATTAACACATATACCTAGTAAACTAATACTTAGTTAGCTCTGTACTTGGTCCGATCTAAAGCTCAATGTACTGTATTGTGTTGAAACACGCCGTGAACTTGTAGATATGCAATGTGCGACACAATGTTTCTCCTAGAACAGTGAGTGGTATTCAACCCTTTTCATATCAAGGCCCATTGTTTATTGGGTAGTTGAGCCACGGACCACCATTTCATGAGATTTAGCCTCTCAGACCCAAAACAGAATATTTTGTTGTCGTTGGACAAGACTTTGTCCACAATTCCATGCTGTATTAATTGATGTTGGTACCATAGGAGAGATAATTGTGTAGAATTCTTGTAAATTAAGTAATGCAGATGTTTAACAATAATGTAACCCTTGAGAGCGTAACCGGGTCCATTTGGTTTGATTTTACGCTCTCAAGAGTTAAAGACCTATAATGGTCCATTTGGTTACCAACTCTCCATAATTTAGCTGGGGACCACCTGGAACCCCCACAAGGCCCATTATAGTGGTCCCCGGACCACTGGTTGAAAACCACTGTCCTATATGGATGGTTCAAGTGGTTAAGTCACGTTTTAGAATGTTTATTATTACTTGCGCAAGCAGAGCGCGCAAGTAATAGTTTCCGTCCATGTCGCCTTTGATGTGTATGCACCGTGCCAGCGTATGACGTAATGACGGCATCACCTTTAATCCTCCTGACACTAAAACATATCGTCCTTGCGTCACCATCGAAAACCAATTACACCCTGGCATTGGGTCCTTTAATCCACACCTTTATTACGTCATCATTGAGAGCTAGTTATACCAGTTATACCCTGACGTCATATGCTGCTACGATACATACGCATCAACCGGGGCATACGCAAAGTAACCCCAGTTTACCGCTAATCAACTTACAAATTACATATACAGTACATAGAGGCATTTCCTTTCCACCTTTCACCTTTCCTTTAATCCACCCGACACTGATCGACATATACGTCACCATCGAAAGCCGTCTCTTACCATACTTAACAATACTACTTTTTTACCTCCAAAAACTAGGTACGTAGTAAACCTAGCCATTTATGGCCTACTTGTGTGCAACAAGCAAGTAGGCACTCGACAGAGTGCAGTTCTAGTTTGCTATATTATTATTGATTAGTTTACATATTATTGCACATGTTCACAATATTGTCTGCACTCAGAATGCACGTATAGTATTTCAACACAAGCACAGAGCACAACTCTCCTCAGCTCAGCCTTGTGTTTATCGTGATGGTCGGCAGACGCCGGCCTTGTGCCCTTTTGTTGCTAACCACCGGCAACAATCTCTCCAGATAAATATCCTTGATATCGGTAAAGCCGGGGCCTTCACAGACGTAGCCTGATTGCAGTGATGTGTGCATATGGAGGCCGTAGGACCGCGGGGTGGGGGTGAGCTGGTGTATCATATGGGACAGGCCATGTCACTGCAGCAGGACCCCGGCAGCGCTGCTGATTCTCCCTGTACAACGGAACGAGATTAGAGCAAGGTTTGACTCCAGCGTGTCCCCCAGGCCCTTTAAGAACTACTGGCGAGCCTGCCTGCTCAAGCTGGTGTGCCTGTTTACCATCTTACCAAGGGACCCCACAGCGCAGCAGCGTCTCATCCGCAACCGACTAGAAGCGTTTCCCGAGCAAACACACTGTGAAGACAAGAATATGGAAGCTGACAGAAATAAACGTGGGTTTGGGGGTGGGGGGTGGCAAGAGGAAGAGAGGAATGCATGGTGTGGCGGCTGGGGGTCCCGATGAGCAGAAGTGATTGTGCTGGCATGGTGGCCAGAGGCCTTTCAGCAGGGCTGGTTCCACTATACCTCTATATGGCTGAATATCTGCGTGCTGGTGTCACACACACACACACACACACACACACAAAGCGATGTCCTGCTCTTGCACTCACTTACATTATCTCATGGTGCGTGCATGCTGGCGAACATGCAGCGTGCGCAAAAGAGACAGATGGAGGGAGAGAGAGATTGTGTGTGTGTGTGTGTGTGTGTGTGTGTGTGTGTGTGTGTGTGTGTGTGCGTGCGTGCGTGTGCACACCCGTGAAAAGATGATGTGTATGTTTTTGTTATAGTTCCCTACTAACAACCCCAGCATGGATTAACTGATGAGATCTCAAGTAATGTTGCAGGATACAGGATACAATATACAGTACAACATAACACATTCATTTAACTCTGATTGTGACATTTGACCCAAATGGACCAGTAAGGGTCCATTACTGGTCCAATCGGAATTAAAAGCCACATCCTCGTTTCTGTTTAGTCCTGTGCTACAGAAGATATGTGTTAGTGACTGTGGTAACAGAGACAGACTAAGAGCTGGGACCTGCACGATAGATTATCTCCATTGTCTTGAACAAATTATTGAAATGTGAACAATACTCTCACATTTAAAGAAACAAAACAAGTGCTGCCCGTTAACCCGACACACAGAGGGTCCCGTCCATGAGTAAGTGACTATACTTGTTTGTTTGTGCTGTGTGGTTTGATTGATTGAATAGTTTATTAATGGTTTGCATGGACATAAGCACAGGGAAGTACAGTACAATACACGGTCTGCTAAAAGCATTTAACCTATGGATAGCCATAACAACAACAACATGGATAAATGCTTTTTAGCCATAGCCTATATGGCTTCTTTCTTATACTTTTGTAGGCTATACTCAATTGAGAGACAAATATACAATACTATGCTAAAACAAAAAATCACACCGCGTGCGTCCAGTTGCAGCCACCTGTAAGTGTTCTTTTAGAGTGGTTTTGAAAGAGAGTAGGCCTATAAGGATTCACACTTCTTTATGACTGTTGGTAGGGCATTCCATTTCCACATTTTGGTGGCAAGCAGGTGAACGAATTTAAACCCTTGTTTGAGCCAAATCTGTGATTTGTAGAGCTCCCTCTGGTGTTGTGATTTTGGACTTCATTGATGTTTTTTAAGTAGTTAGACAGGTACATGGTGTCAATGAGGTGTATGTACTCTGTCTTCTACCCTGAGCCATGCCACCCTATAGCAAAATGAGCAGGGCTACATGGTGCGTTTGGTATTTCTGTTTTCTGTGGATACTTGTTGGATTTGCCAATCTTAGTGGAGTTCTGTAGGATCAAATGTATGTAATATGCATCAGTGGTGTAAACTGTAAAGTAACTAAGTGCATTCACTCAAGTACTGTACTCAAGTGCAATTTGGATTTCTGTCTTCCTTTTTTGTTTTTACTTTACTGGAGTATTTCCAATTTCCAGTCATTTTACTTCTACTCCACTACATCACACAGGCAAATATTATACTTTTACTCCACTGCAATCATTTGAAAGCCTTAGTTACTTAGTTACTTTGATTATTATTACAAAACATACATTAACCACTTCAACCCTATAAGATAAAAATGAAAACTGTACATTAAGTACATTTTGATACCAATACTTTTGTACTTTTTTGAATTCCGGAATATTTACTTGCATATTTATATTTACACAGTATTCCTACTACACTTACACTACAGTATTTTGGTATTTTTTAAAACATATCTTTACAACAAAGTAATTTCAAAACAATTATTTGTCCCATGGCAGCACAAATACACTACACTGCAGTATTGATACTTGTACTTAAATACAAAATTCAAGGACTTTTTCCACCACTGGTATGCATTGCTACTAGAATGCTTAATGAGGCCAAGAAAGAGGCTCTGTAAAGTTCCTTTAGGGACATTTTGGGGGAGAGAGAAATAGTTGAGAATAATGCTCTAGACAGTGATTTCGAACCAGCGATCCGGGGACCACCAGTGGTCCTTGAGGGGATTCCTGGTGGTCCCCAGCTACATCAAGGAGAGTTGATAACCAAATGTACCCTTTTAGTGGTCCCCCAAATAATTGGCAAACATTATTATTTTAAGAATAATATATAACATAGGGGAACATAGGGGATTTTTTTTCTTTAAAACCTTGACAAAATGCACATGAGTTTCATTATTTTACCATGATATAAGTATAGGAACTTATAATGTTAGTTCCATTCCGAGCCAGAACTTGGATCAATGGATTGATCATTACAATAAAATGCTTTTAAAATGCACACAGCCCTCCCATCTGCAGTTAAGTGGAACTTAACAACTTATATTTTGTGGAACTTGTGTTCCATTATTACAGTGTGTGTGTGTGTGTGTGTGTGTGTGTGTGTGTGTGTGTGTGTGTGTGTGTGTGTGTGTGTGTGTGTGTGTGTGTGTGTGTGTGTGTGTGTGTGTGTGTGTGTGTGTGTGTGTGTGTGTGTGTGTGTGTGTGTGTGTGTGTGTGTGTGTGTGTGTGTGTGTGTGTGTGGTGTGTGCGTGCGTGCGTGCGTGCATGTGTGCAGCCGTGTTTGCGTTTGAAAGTGAGAAAAGAAGTGCAAGATGGAATGGCGAATGGAAAGGGGAGGAGATAGATGCTATGCTACAGTAGAGAGTATCAGTAGTTCCTCGTGCAGGCTCTCGTTTTATCTCCCTACTATATGTCTCTTCCAGCTTAAAACTCTCTCTCTCTCTCTCTCTCTCTCTGTGACAAACACACTTTCTCTCCATACATACCACCCCCCGTGTTCTCCCTCCCTGTTTCTCCCTCTCAGTTTAGGGGGCTATAGCAGGGCAGAGTGGGGGGGTTTCTCCCTCTCAGTTTAGGGGGCTAGCAGGGCAGAGTGGGGGGGTTACTCCCTCTCAGTTTAGGGGGCTATAGCAGGGCAGAGTGGGGGGGTTACTCCCTCTCAGTTTAGGGGGCTATAGCAGGGCAGAGTGGGGGGGTTACGCCCTCTCAGTTTAGGGGGCTATTATATATAGCAGGGCAGAGTGGGGGGGTTACTCCCTCTCAGTTTAGGGGGCTATAGCAGAGCAGAGTGGGGGGGTTTCTCCCTCTCAGTTTAGGGGGCTATTATATATAGCAGGGCAGAGTGGGGGGGTTTCTCCCTCTCAGTTTAGGGGGCTATAGCAGGGCAGAGTGGGGGGGTTTCTGCCTCTCAGTTTAGGGGGCTATAGCAGAGCAGAGTGGGGGGGTTTCTCCCTCTCAGTTTAGGGGGCTATAGCAGAGCAGAGTGGGGGGGTTTCTCCCTCTCAGTTTAGGGGGCTAGCAGGGCAGAGTGGGGGGGCTTCTCCCTCTCAGTTTAGGGGGCTATAGCAGAGCAGAGTGGGGGGGTTTCTCCCTCTCAGTTTAGGGGGCTAGCAGGGCAGAGTGGGGGGGTTTCTCCCTCTCAGTTTAGGGGGCTATAGCAGGGCAGAGTGGGGGGGTTACTCCCTCTCAGTTTAGGGGGCTATAGCAGAGCAGAGTGGGGGGGTTTCTCCCTCTCAGTTTAGGGGGCTATAGCAGGGCAGAGTGGGGGGGTTTCTCCCTCTCAGTTTAGGGGGCTATAGCAGGGCAGAGTGGGGGGGGGGGTTTAGGGCTGGGACTCTGGAGAGAAGCGGCGCCGGTCGCTGATGATGCAGTAAAGCGATTCTGATTTGTGCCCACAGCCATCAGCGTCACTCGGCCGGGCTTGTCAGTCTGGGGGAGCATCAAAGGGCACTGTTCGGGACCGCTGTCACTAACAGTAATAGATATCATTTCAAATCCCTCGGACCTGCCCATTGTGTCTGGCTCAAGCCACTGGGCTTGGGCCCCACCTTGGCCACGGGTGGGTGGGTCCACTCCGCACGCAGTGCACAGGGGGCCCGGCGCCGGCCTTAACTGCTGGGTCAAGGTCTGATATACAGACATGCACGGATGGTTGGCTCAGTAAATGTGTTGATATGACCAGAGAGCTCAAGTGAGTGGACGGGCTGAGCGATGCAGTGAGTGAATATACTGCGACACCAGGTGGAATTATGGGACATGTAGAAGAAAGGACTATTGTGGAATGCATCCATGAGGGCCAACAGTGTGTCATCATCAGATATGTGACCTGTGGAGTGGGATGTCTGTGTGCTTGGCTCACTGGTTCAACTAACCATCACACACACACACACACACACACACACACACACACACACACACACACGTGCGTGCGTTGATATAATATAATTGTGAGGACAACTTTAGGATGGCTATTTTTCATTATGAATGCCAAGTTTGCATTTTTTGTGTGCCATCTTCAACCCTGACCCCCCCCCCCCCAGCCTCCCCCGACAAACACACACACACACACACACACACACACACACACACCATAGCATCAACATACTGTAGTCATCCTGCACCAATCCCAGCCTCTGTGTGGCCTCTAATGGCCATTAAGCACCCAGCCGGTGGTGCAAAGAATCTTACATCCCAGACGTCACTCTATATTAGACCCATCTCGTGTCAAGATTCCCTCCAAGACAACTAGTCTCCCTGGCACTCAGCACTAGCTCTTTGTGTTTGAGTGTGTATGCGTACCCGTGCATGCACGTGACGTGGATGCTTTTGTGTATCTATGCAAGTGTGTGAGTGTGTGCATGCAAGAGTGTGCATAATGTCTGTGCGTGCATGCGTGCTTGCGTGCGTGCGTGCGTGCCTGCCTGCCTGCCTGTCTGTCTGTAATTATCTGTGTTCACACATAATTAACGCTATTAATACCACTGTAGCTTAGCCTATAGTTTGATTAAAGTTTAATTAATAGTTTATATTAATCTTTTCGGCGTGTCCACTGTCCATGCATCCGCTTGGGACTGCTGGGCGAGTGCTGTTTCTTTGGCATGGGATCAAGGTATGTCCGGCCATGGCCATTTACATATTCATACCTGGACTGCGTTGCCGTCTGCTTAAACTTTTGCTGCTACCACCTGTCGTTTTGGATCTGCTGTTTAGGTACGGGGGATACAAGTCCCTATGGTTGGGACGGATGCGCTTGATCTGAGTACCTAAAAGCAGATTCATGAGTTGTCCTGATTGAACATTTAATCTGGATTAAATTAAATCATAAATACACTTGCAACATTATAGATTGTATGTCATTTCTGTCTCATATACCGGCGGTATATCTATTAAGCTATTGGTATTAACTTTCTGCTTAATGCATACATTTCTGATCATGGCCGTTTTCATCAGCCATTGACGTGAAGTGAATTACATCTCACATCATATGGCTTAAACAGATATGAATCTGATTGTAATGAGTGTATACAGGCCTTGATTGGCACCTCGTCCAGAGTAAGCGTTGAGTTCAATGGCCCCCAGACCAAGACTTTTAAATGAGGTCATCTGAACGAGAGTCTGAGCGAGGGAGAGAGAGAGAGAGTGGGGGGAGGCGGGGTACAGAGAGAGAGAGAGAGAGAGAGAGAGAGAGAGAGAGCGAGAGAGAGAGAGAGAGAGAGAGAGAGAGAGAGAGAGAGAGAGGGGGGAGGTGGGGTACAGAGAGCCAGAGAGAGAGAGAGAGTGGGGGGAGGCGGGGTACAGAGAGCCAGAGAGAGAGAGTGGGGGGAGGCGGGGTACAGAGAGCCAGAGAGAGAGAGAGAGAGAGAGAGAGTAGCATAGATGTACAGATAGATAAGCTGGTGAGGGAGAGATCAGACTGTAAGTTGACAAAAAATGCTTACGACGCTCGTGCCATTTCTCCTCGGCTCTCCCTACCCCCAGCCCCATGCCAACCCTCACCCCCCCCGCCCCCGCCACCCTCGCCTCTCGCATGCTCTCGTCAGCTAATTATCCAGAATTAGAATCTTCGTTCACACCAGTGGTGTCAGGGCGCCTTAGCGTGATCCGTGGAGGCCTCTCATGACTGGGTGCTAAACTCACGACAGCTGATGAGCGCGAAGCCCCACGCGGCTAATTGTAAGTGAAAAGCTGGACGGACGGGACTGACATTGCAAAAAAGAAAAAAAGTGAAAGATGGTTGCAGTTGGGGCTCTTTGTTTAAGGGTAGAAGTATTAAGCCCATTATTATTTTTAAGATGTTGAAGGTGATATTATTTTGCAGATCTGCAGATGGTAGACACGCACGTGCATGTATGCATGTATGCGTGTGCGTGCGTGCGTGCGTGCGTGTGTGTTGGGGGGATGCTTGTGTGAGATGACCTGTTGTGTGTGTGTGTGTGTGTGTGTGTGTGCGTGTGTGTGTGTGTGTGTGTGTGTGTGTGTGTGAGTGAGGCTCCTGAGGCGATTACTTATACAGTTTATGCGCGGGGAGGAGAGAACATGGGGACAGAGGGATAGTAGAAAAGGTGAAAAAGGAGGCGAGGAAGCCAAGTGTGAAAGAGCAGGTAGGTGTGATGAAGGAAGACAACAAATCTCTTCTTCCAGGGCATGTCGCCTGAGATTTCACTCATCAGCCCTCACTGCCCCTGACCACTGTCAGCGTGACAACAGAGGGGAGAATGTGTGTTTGTGTGTGTGTGCGTGCGTCATGTTTGTGCCAGTTGGCCTGGTTCAAATGTCCCTTAATGTGGGCCCAGGTTAAATGCTTACTTGCCAGGCCAAATTAAGTGTGGCACCGCCATGGAGGGTGTGATGCAGCCTGATGGGAGCTTGTCACCTGTCTCTCCAGGGCATCAGGGTGTCTGCAGATGGCACAGTCCACCAGACTGAGACAGACTATAGACGTGGGCACAGAAAAACAAAGCAAATATGTTCTCATGTTATGTACTTTGAAATGTGCTTTGAATATCCCATGCACAGAATAGGGCGCATTACATCAATTCTTAGCTCTGTTAGTGGTTATACATGCTAACCTTTGTAACAATCACAATTAGTTTGACCTTGTGTGTTTTCTGTAAATCTAAACACAGGCAACCTCCAGGATTCAACAGCCATCCATACATGCAGCTTCCACTTCAACAGTGCTTCCATCCACTTGAAGGCTGGGCGCAGCTTTTCTCTGGCTAGCTAGTGTAGATTTGTGTGGATTAGGCCACAGCTCTCATGCTGAGGACTTGAAGAGGCATAGGGAGAATAGGCCAGGAAGCTGTTTGGAATGGGATGTGGTCCCACCCCTCTCGTCCGTACCCTCAAACCTTTACCAAGGGCCCAAATCTCTGAGCCTCTTTGAACCGGCATTGCAAAATGAAAGACATTTCCAACGGACAGCTTTTCCCCATTGTTCTCTTCACTGAAAGGAGGAGCGAGAGAGGGAGAGAACAAGTGAGAGAGAAAAAAAGGGAGCTTTAGACATACATTTTCTCTCCTGTTCTTCGTCTTTCCTTCTCTTCCGGCCTCAAGCCACTTGTTGGAGGAAAAAGCCAGTCTCTGAAAATATGCTAGAGTGTTTTTCTTTTTCTTTTTTGCTATCAACAATCACCCTCATCCTCTCTTTTCTGAGACAGGGGAGGAGAAAGCAAGAGAGAGGAAAACAAAACAGAGAAGGGAAACTAGGATAAAAGAGAGGAAGAAAGCGAGTGCATTATGGAGACAGCTGTTGGGGAGGTTACGTGGAGATTTCCAGCCATTAACTTCAGACTGAGCCGCCTCCTGCACTTGAATCAGACAAGGGCCAAAGCAAAGGCCCGGGCCTTGACATGAAAAGAGGCAGGACTTGGCTTTATCTTTTGGGGCAAATGTTTACAAGTATATGTGGGGGCGAAAATGGCACGATGAACAGTGCAGAGAAAGACAAGAAAATGAGAACAAGATAGCTGAGAAGAGAGAGAGTAGAAGATAAAAGATCAAAATTAAAGGCAAACAGAATGGATAAAGCAGATGAGTGAAAGTGAAATATTGCTGACAAGGGCGAGAATTTGAATGAGCTATATAGGACCTACATATGTGCACGGGTGTCATATGTATCTCTGTCTCTCTCTCTCTCTCTCTCTCTCTTTTCAAAGGCTGCATAAACAAGGAAATGGGTCTGTAATCATTTCCAGAAATTGCCTTCCTTCTTCCTCTTCTACTGGGCAGACTCTCCGCCTCCGTTCATTAGCAGGCCCTTGCCTGATTAAAGCCTCTCACCATCCCAGATGAGAGAGAGAGAGAGAGAGAGAGAGAGAGAGACACACACAGAGAGAGAGACAGAGAGAGAGAGACAGAGAGGATACCCCAGTGCTGTCAAAGTGAGTGATACATCTGCCATGTTTTGTATTTTCATGGCCGTTTTATCAATATCTCATGTGACAAGTGTTCACTGCCCTGAGCATGTGTCAAGCAACTAATCAAACAACCATTAATACAAGTTTGGCTGCACTGCTTGAACACTGTGTGTGTGTGTGTGTGTGTGTGTGTGTGTGTGTGTGTGTGTGTGTGTGTGTGTGTGTGTGTGTGTGTGTGTGTGTGTGTGTGTGTGTGTGTGTGTGTGTGTGTGTGTGTGTGTGTGTGTGTGGCGCGCACGCGTGTGTGTTCTGCCACCAAGCACTGAGTAAATCTTACTCCTGATTTACTTTAGTTGCATGACTCTTACTGGAAATAGCCGATCTACATTTTTAGTGTGAGACAGTATAAATCCATAGAATTATAAAGGATAGAGTGAGGACCGGGAGCGACAGCCCCGCCCCCTGCTATTCATTTCAATAGAAGTTGCTCAGTGGAGTTTTGAAGCACCCGGAAGACTGCCGGAAGTACCATTATAACTCAATGGCTCGAGCGAGCGGAAGTTGAGAGCGGACCTCAAATTTGAGGTCAGGGTTGACACACGTTATATGCACATGACGTCACTGAACGTCCGTCCACCTCCATGAACGTGCTGCAGTTCCACTTTTGGCGAGCAGGTAGTGGCAGCTTCAACGTTGGCCAGCCCTGCTGGGGGTTTGTATATAAATCAGCCTTTAGTTTGGCATGTCAGTCCATTTGGTTTTGATCAGCCGAATCAAACACCCAGAATAGGGCTGGACAGAAAACACTGCATCAATATGGACAAACAATGCAATCCAAATAAAACCAAATATCAGTAAGCATGCTGGAAAATATTTCCTACTGAAATAAAATACAATTCTTTACAAAGGTTTCTGATCTCATGACGTTTACTTAGGAAGAGCAGGTTGAGAGGTCAATCCTGGAACACTGAGGTTCATCACACTAAATACTGAATGGTCTTAACTTAGTTAAAAAAACATATGTGCCTTTTCCACAAGTCCCATTTTTATCTTTAGAAAATATATATTATATTATATATTTGAAATTGTTTCTTCTTTTAAATTGAAACATTTTTTATTTGTATTTGCATTTGTATTATTATTATTTTTTTCAGGTTTATCATTTCCTTTGCTGTGTTTCTGCGTTAAGAGGAACGGAACAATACTGTACACTCATGCAGCCATTCATGGTGCACATGAGGCCAGCATGTTTCCAGTGCTAATTGTAAATCCCATTGAGTAAATTAAAGAAGCCATTTGTACTGTTCAATGTCCCGATGGTGAATGAAAAGGATCCATCACTGACATGATGCCACCCCCTACTTCCTTTGTCTTACCGAGGCCAGGCGAGTGTGGGAGTTTTCCTTTCTGTGTGTGTGTGTGTGTGTGTGTGTGTGTGTGTGTGTGTGTGTGCGCGTGTGTGTGTGTGTGTGTGTGCGTGTGTGTGTGCGCATGTCTTTTTGTGTCCTAATATTTGCTGCATAATGTAAGTTTGCTAGTATAATATGCTCACTGAAATCTTTGAATTTGAGATGTGCGTGCGTGTGGGTGCATGCGTGCGTGCGTGTGGGTGCATGCGTGTTGTGTCCGTTGTCAAATTGGAGGAACCATAGAGGGTCATTACAGCTGTCTCATTATAAAACATGTGACTATCTTGCAGGCCCTTCATTTCCTTCCTATCAGCTCATAATGCCTGCTCTGGCTTTGGAGGGACTACTGATCAATGTCATTGTCACGAAAGATGAAAAAGAACCGCAAACATTTTCAGAAGAAGACTCTTTTCATAAACACACGCACGCACACGCACACGCACATGCACACATCACTGGAAATAATGATGCAGACCAACAGAGGTATGTGTGGTTAGTTACACAAAAGGCTCCTATAGGAGGATGTCTTTGAGTTGATTCCTACCAGGACCGAGCTGTCGGGTGTAAACCTTGTATGTCCAAAACGCTCCCTTTTTCATCATTATTCTAAAAACATTTTAAAGTAGTGAAAATGGCCATCTATAAGCTCACAACGGCTCGCGATGTGAGGCGTTGTGAGCTTATAGATCAGCTATTGTCACTACTTTTGTGTGACACTCTTGTATGATGAAGCAAGACATTAATTTACAAAAAAAAATGAAAAAGTTGAAATATGAATTGCTCTACGATAGTCTGTAGAAGCTGTATAAAGGAAGTGTATCTCATTTCAGAGGATGCCTGATTTGTCTTTGGCACATCTGAAAAGAAAGGTGTTAACAGATGTACCCTGAAACCAGCATGCAACATCTCTCAGTGAATTCAGAAAATTCTCACCTTGCAGAAGAATGTTTGCTTAACTTGGACATTCCCAGGCATGTCCAATATTTGTGGGCAAAACTGGTCAGAAATTATCACAAATACCTAAAATAGCTGATTTACAAGCTCACAAAGCAGCATGTTGCTACGCATTGTGAGCTTGTTGATCAGCAATGTTTTGTACATCATACAACAAAGTATATATATATAGGGTTTAAGTGATTAACTACAGACAAACAGACAGAGGCAGGCAGGCAGGCAGGCAGTCAGGCATAAGGCAGGCAGGCATAAGGCAGGCAGGCAGGCAGACAAACATACCGATACACACAAGGATGCAATTAAAGAAGTGACAGCCACTGTGGGGACACACCAAAGGCTGTGTTAATAGATTCATAACCACTCCTCAGCCGATTCATATTAAATAATGTATCACGGCTACTTTGGTGTTGCATATGTATTGCTATTTCGTGTGACTGTTACTGTTTTCAATTAACATTTTCTGTCCCAAATTAGAGAAGCCACCTAGTATAGAATATAACACTTTGTCTTGATCAGATACAGGGTACGGCAATAAATAGAAGGCCATGACGCCTGCGACCATAATAAAGAGACCACAGTGCTTATACACTGTGTTGTCAGACTTGATGACTTCATTGGCAAGATTTTATGAGAGATGGGGCCAAGAAGGGTCTTAAATGTTACTGCTTGCAATTCTTTCTTGTTTTTTCTTTCTTTTTGAGCGGCGATAGCCCCTCCTGTATACAGCTTTAATGTTTGTGTTGTCTGAACAAACATTAAAACTGCCAATGGCAATAGAATTTAGGTCATATGTGTCTGAGCAAATCGGCATATGTGTGTCGGTGGGACCACCATTCTTGATGATGATGTGCGATTGATGTACAAAGATATTCAGTGTAGACAGAAATACAAGCGACCCTATAGGCCTACTATAGAGCCCTGGGGGACTTACAGTAATGTAATATGGCCAGTCTATGACGTACAGTGTAGGTCATCTATGACATGCAGAAACTAAACTACAATATGACATATATATACTCAACCCGATCCGACCCTCATTGACTACTACACCACCACTGCCCAAAACATGTAGTGTTGTTGTCAGTAGGAATAAACACAGATTACCACCCAGGAGGAAGTGGACTAAGAAAGGTGGGGGAGCCAAACCAAGTTCCTGTTTCTACAGATTTCTTCTCACTTTTTTACCGAATGGGTTTCCAGATTTCGTTCAAACAGCAGGGCTACCAACACTAGACTTTTAACAGATTAGATGTAATGTCCTGTGTTCTGAAGAATGTGGGGTTTTTATCAGGCTTGCTTTACTAGCATTGTAAAATGATGGGTTTCATCCATTAAAACGCAAAGAGAAATTGATTTGATGACTGAAGCAATCTTTCATAATAACCATTCATCATTTAAGTGAATATCTCTGTATAATTGCATGCACTGCATTGCATATCCTGCCCCAGAAACCTTTTAATTATTGTAGAGGCATTGTGAGATATCAAAGTTGATATTTTGAGGGTGGGACTAAAGGAAAGGTGTATCATGGCAATCCCCACTTAGGTTTTGAGGCATCTTGTATACAAGAGGACATTTTGGCCTAATGGTGGCGCTACAGGAAAGACCATGGGTCATCAAAGTCAGTAGGGTTTATTCATCCTCTGCAGGGCATGAAAGGTGCACTAGAAATTCCAAGAAAATCACCACAGTTGTTAAAAAGAAGAGATCTGAGCACAAATGTGGAGGAGAGTACTTGTATCAGAAATTCCAACATGTTATGACCAAGAACAGTTTTCATATCATACACCATCAGTATATACTTTTACAACTTTTTATCTCCTTTGAGCACATGGCTGGCTTCTTTGTTTTTCTCTGCAAATCACCCCAGTACTGTTTGAAACATCTCCTGGGAGTCAATTGTTGGATGGACAAATGGCTTGACCAACTGAGATTGCTGTCCTTATGCCCAATTCACGACAGCAGAAATTGTGGTTTTCAATTGTATACATGATTGTGTATAAAACATCTGAAATAGCCACGTCACCTTCGTGGGTACGCCTTGTCCCTGTCGAGTTCAGACCATAGCGAGCTCCTGGTTGGTTGTCCCTGTCGAGTTCAGACCATAGCAAGCTCCTGATTGGTTGTCCCTGTCGAGTTCAGACCATAGCGAGCTCCTGGTTGGTTGTCCCTGTCGAGTTCAGACCATAGCGAGCTCCTGATTGGTTGTCTGATCATAAAGTCAAACCTTCCTCAACTTTTTCATACTGTGTTTTGTTGGCTCCACCTCCTGCCGCGGTGAGGTCTCTTCTCACAGACAAAGCATGGAACCATGTTGCTTTCTCCAAAAGTGGGAGTGGAATACCATGTGGTGTGAATTCAGCGCTAGAGCTGCTAGTGGGCATGTGGATAAAAAAAACAGAATGAATAAAATAACAAAAATTAACAAGAAAAATAAAACAGATTGTCTAAGATTTGTATTGGCTGTCACTGTGTCAGTGGTTTGCATCATTCATTCATTCATTCGCTCTGAAAGTGATCCCAACTACATTGTTTGTCACTGTTTTTGTCGTTAGTTGTGGTGTAGACCCCACCATCCATTTCCGTTATAATGATTGTTAAAACAAAATTTATAGTTATCTTTTAGTCATCGTTCTTGCTGTGGACGGCCCTTTAGTCTGGCTTGGTGGTTCCCCTCTGATGTAACTCTATTTTGCTCTTTTTTCACTTTCCTGTCGTGCCTCAAAGGAGTTCAGGCCACTCCTCTTGACCCTAAATCCTTGCAAGCTATGAATCAGCACCCATTTCCTGCCGCAACTGTATCCTCCTTCGCCTGCATTCAAAGAGTGAGCAAGACAGCGAGAAGGCATTCAGAGAGTGTGAGAGAGAAAATAAATGGTAGATAGAGAATAAATCAGAGCGAGAGGGGAGGGAGGATGAGAAGCATGAGAGGGAGAGAAAGAAAGAGAAAAAATTATATAGCTGAGCAGCAAAAGGCCGGTCTGGCGGGAGAAGGTGAGTTATAGCAGGTTAGACCTGCTATACTTAATTTATAATTTGTTGACCGACTGCTGCGGTTGCTATAGCTGAAATAACTAAAAACTCCAGTGAAAATCTGGTATTTTCAATGAGCAACACAGTCGTACGATGAAGAAAGAGAAATAGGCTTTAGGGGCCTTTCACTGCCTGTGAGGAAGTGTTTGGGTTTTATTGGTTTCATATGACACGACAGGGCCTTTTTAAGATGTTGTAGACGCGCTGGTAAAAAAGCAGTCTGCCCTCTCCTGCATTAAGTGCCCCTGTGATCTCGGCCATATTTATAGGCACTGTCTTATGTCACATGGCTTCCATTTCTTCACTTGTTGGGACCCCCTGTGGCTGCTTTTACAAGCGCAGGGATGAAGAGGTCAAGAGATCCCTTGTCAATGACCTGAAGGCTGAGGAGAGGAGAGGAGAGGAGAGGAGAGGAGAGGAGAGGAGAGGAGAGGAGAGGAGAGGAGAGGAGAGGAGAGGAGAGGAGAGGAGAGGAGAGGAGAGGAGAGGAGAGGAGAGGAGAGGAGAGGAGAGGTAAAGAAGTACATTTATAGGTAAGGATAGCAGAAGACGTGACTGGACAGTATAGAATGAGGAGGCTGTAACTTGAACTGTGTGATGGAAGACAGAGAGGTTCATTATCGTAAAATGAAAATATTATTATTGTTTAAATTGTAAATGATCAAACTGAACTCCAACATGGTCGAGGCAGATGGCCGCCCACCCTGGAGCCTGGCTCTGCTCAATGCTTCTTTCCGTTTACAGCAGAGTTTTTCCTTGCCACTATTGCCAAATGCTTGCTCATTCATGGGGGAAATGTTGGGTCTCTGCTCTACACGTAAAGTGCCCTGAGACTTGTGATTTGGCACTATAAGTATGGCTTGATTAAGCTGTCACCACTTAAGTCACAGGAAGTTATTGCATCCACCTTGTGGACAGCTAGTTGTGCAAATGCTAACTATTACATGCAGTTCTGTGCTTCCAACTCAGAACCGAGGACAGCCTTGTTGTAGCAAGAGGCACTGCAACACAACAACTGTCCTTTAAAAGTCAAAGTCCACAGTCCAATCCTGGTCAGAGTCATAAATATTTACACCTTAATAGCAGTCCTTTATGACTTTCATTTTCATATCAACAAGATCCTTCAAGTTGATTAAAGCACTATATGGAAATGTGTCAGTTGTCACGCCCTGAAATTGCCCCAATGTTGACTAAGAAAACGACAAACCCATATTGGTATTATTACAACAGATGTGTTGTAGAAGTACACACTTAAGTGTCTTAAAACATTTACTGGCTTTATGCGACATGTCATTAACATTTCCCAGCCTGTGTCACTGAATGATAAAAAGCCATGAAATTATACCTGTACAAACGGCAGGTGTGGGGCTGCTATGCGTACAATGAGATATAGAAATCCGGCTTTAGGTCATCTATGGTGACTATGGTGATAAATAAATTTAAAAAAGGTTTAAATGAAAATTAAAACATGCTATCTCTCATTTAAAATAGGGCAATGGAATCTGAGTTCTGGGTGCTGACAATGAGTGAATGTCTCTCTCTCTCTCTCTCTCTCTCTCTCTCTCTCTCTCTCTCTTAATTTCTCCCTCGGTCTTCAGCCCTCTGCATCTGCTCTCCTTCTCTAGCATGTGGTATGGCACAGAGGTTTTAGTGGGCACTAAAAATACACTGTTAAAACACAGTTTTAAAAGTTCCTAAAAGCATTTTTCCTCTCTGGGGTTGGCACTTTTATCCACGATCAGATTTCACATATGACATGAGCGCACCTGGGGAGGGGAATGAAAGGAAGGGGGGGGGGGCTCCCACACATCGTGTGGAGAAGGGGGAAGGCTAATCAGATTTATTGTTTTAATCAGAGAGGGAGGTGTCTCTTTCCCTTTGTGGTGATGACTTTGTGACCTCCGAACAATCCCAGACTCGAGTCCTCTGCAGCCGAGATGTGAGAGACAGTCGGATGAAGTGAATGGCTGCCCTGGTTCGTCTCAGTGGCTGCGCGCCTTATGTATGTTGACACAGTTACCATCCAGCGCTGAAACTGAACTACTGCTTAACGATGCTTTATGATGATTACCACCAACCCCAGAAAACTAGGTCACAGGACAAGAAGGAAAAAGGATCAGTATAGTGTAACAACTGATCATTGTGAAATGAGTGATAAGGATGCTCTCATTAGCCTACAATCCACCAATACAATACAATATTCAGGACATCCGTTCTTTTTATATTTTTATCGAATGGGTTCCAAGATTACTTCAATCTGCTAAGGATGTCAATTAGCTACAACAGATTCTGGACAGTTCTGACAAGCATTTTGATTGGTCAAAATGATTCCAGATGTGCTCAAATCACAATATAGCCATGCTCAAAATACAATTCCATGGTTAAAGGGATGCTAATCGCCCGCTTTGCTAGGCTAGAATCTTCAATGTCAAATCAAGTAGTACTAATTTACTTACTAGAACTTTTGAAATTTTCACCATTAAATATACTGTATGGGTTAGATTTAGTTGAATTAGGCCTACAAGACAATATATATAGTTTTGATGGTAACATGTAATTACACTCAAGGTTCAATACTGTTATTACCACTTCATGCTAAATTGTTCTATTGCTCAACCACTTAAGCCCTTTGTCATGTGGTCACAACGCGACAGGTAGTGAGCTTGTGTCTATTTAAAAATAGAAAATTACTTTTGTGAACAATATCCCACCTACAGTATAATGACATGCACGAAATAGGGATGTTGAAAATGCTTAAATGTTCAGTTCTTGTATTTTCTTTAGTCAGTTTGAGTGTATTAGCCAGTGTGAAAGTGTCCATGCTGCTCAGGAGGGAGTGGGCACACTGGGGTCAAATCCAAACTGTCCATGCTGCTCAGGAGGGAGTGGGCACACTGGGGTCAAATCCAAATGTGACAAGACTCACAGGGACGAGGCCCTCGACCCCTTCTACCATCTCGTAAAAATGATTTTTATTTGCACTTTTTCCCCTTTTATAGTACTCTGTGTGTGCAGGAAGGCATTTGAGAGCAGGAAGAGGTAAAAGAAAAAAGACTCAAAGTCCTCTCTCTGTGTGTGTCTCTCTCTCTCTTTCTCTCTCTCCGTAGGGATAGCACAGTGACAAGGGGAAGGGGTTAAGGCTGAGTTCAAGGGGGTCAACATTCCCAAAGGTCAAAGGTCAGGTTCAGACAGGAGAGAGGTGAGCTGCACTGTGTTTTAAGGACTTCTTTTTATATAGTGTTTCGGATAAAGACACGTGTGAAGTGTGTGTGTGTGTGTGTGTGTGTGTGTGTGTGTGTGTGTGTGTGTGTGTGTGTGTGTGTGTGTGTGTGTGTGTGTGTGTGTGTGTGTGTGTGTGTGTGTGTGTGTGTGTGTGTGTGTGTGTGTGTGTGTGTGTGTGTGTGTGTGTGTGTGTGTGTGTGTGTGTGTGTGTGCGCGCGTGCGGAGGGGGCATGGTCCTTTTAAAAGTCGGGGTTACACAAGTGGGGAATGAGAGCTGGACCTCGTAGGAGTAAAAAGGGAGCATGGATGAAAATCTATAGCCACTCATTGATGTCCGTGGAGTGGAACATAAAGTGTAGAGCGATGAGTATGGGACCTGTGCCCAGAAGGAGGGAGAAGATTGTGGCTTTGAATCGCACATGGCCACAGAGCTAAGAGAAGCAGTAAAGACGCTATACACATTTTCAGATAACTGTATTGTGGGTTTTGAATGTTTTTCTTGGCTGCCCGAACACACATCCACGTTTCCGCGGCCTCTACCAGGGCTTGTAGCGCTGGAACCGAGCTGAGGAAATGAATCGCAGTTACACAAACACAACCTGCAATTTGAAATGTTCCCTTGGACATTCTGAATTGTTCAAGACAAGACAGTGCTATGGTGGAAATTCAGGACAATAAAAAATAAATCACAAAGAGGACGTTCAACTCAGTATTGAAGGGATTAGAGGTGTTCTTCACTAGCCAATGACAGAAGTCCCTGCTGCTATACAAACAAAAGTAGTTTCAGTGAATCGTAATCAGAGATGCAATCAAAGCCAATGGCGATATCTCTGCTGTGATTAGATTTTGGTTAATTTATTTAGTCTCAGATTTGGGGAAACCGGTTGATCCTCCCAGTGGTCAGAAATGACCACATGCATGCAGTACTAAATACAATTCATTTGTTACATCTCATATACTGTATATATTGTACAGGCATAGGAGGCCTTAAGTATGTTTCACCAGTTTCAATTGAAACGGGCCTCCACCCTCAGGGGGGCCTCAACAAAATAATGATGTCATAGGTATATGGGGGCCTCATATTTGGTCTTAAAAACAGGCCTCCAGATTCCTCCAGATTCCACACACTCCTTGACATTGCAGCAACAATAGTTTGTCCACTCTGAGAATCAGTTCACTATTATCTTCATGTAAACTGAAAAAGAAGATGCATAAATGTCTTGTGTAATAGCATGACCTCAGCATTTCAAGCCTTAATTTGCTGCCTTCAATTTCAATGTCCCATAGCACATTTTATATTATGCAATTGTTTGTCATAATTGGAATATAACTTGAACCCACTGAACCCAGCCGCCACACCCCATACATACACAATGTTGGTGTGCTTGTTAAAAAAAACATTACACATCGAAATCTGAGAAAATGTCCAAAATGACCCCCTCACCTCTGTGTGCTTCTCTGGCATGTGGAGGCCTAATTCTCCATGCAGTGATCACTATATACAGTAGATGGGATTAGATTAGGTTAGATAAGATTAGGGATTGTTTGAGAATAAACATTCAATGTGATTCCGAACACGTAATCCTTGCACTATAGCCTGTAATCCCTGTAATCCATGGGCAGGCTTGTTTACACAATGCAATCCTTAGTGATATTTAATGTAACTCGGAAGAGAGTATACAAACAGAACCAAATGGACCTGGGTCCATTTGGTTCCGTTTGTACTCTCTTCCGAGTTAGGAGTTGTAGGAAAGGGACGGAGCAAAGGGGTTGTGGATATAAATTAGGATTTATGATCCCTATCCTGATCCAGTGGGCGGAAAGCCTGGTTTTCATTCCGAATTGACAGTGCGATCTGGTCTAGAGCCCTCTTTCTATATATACACACACACACATATTATATCTCTCAGACCAAGACTGGATCAGCAAACTGCGAAGCGACTTGATCCCAGTCTAGTAATCCCTGGTGTCCGATCCCTCTGCGGTGTCTCAGGATGTGTCTGATTAGGCCCAGTGGGTGTCCGTCTTCCCTCCAAACAACGTGAACTCTGTAGGGTCACCAGCTGTCCTCAGTACACACTACAGGAAAACTATCCTGGCCGTGAAACATGATATGTGATGTGTAACTGTATCGGATTATTTATATAAAATCTTTATCAGCAAATGTGGCAGAAGAACACTGAAACCCTGCCACGTCTTTCAGTGAGAGTAAACGCCGTCCTCTGAGACGCCGATACGCGATACACGTTGTGGTAAATGTATCTGTCTCTCAGTATGAAATTCTCATCTAAAATGTGACATTGTTTAACTTTGGATCATATAATTTGTGCACGGTTTTGTTGCTTAATATAAAAAATAAATGGGGGTCGAAGGATTACCGTGATCCCATTTGTGGACATTTATGATAGCAGTCGTTAGGCTGGCCTTGAAGATATTGTAAAAACTCACAGCTATAGTGCAACTTTTATTTATGATGTCACTGATTTTGTGATGGCTGGCACATGTAGCAAAGTGGTCGTTTTTTGAAAAGGCCAATCATCTCAGCTTCATTGGTCTAGTGCTGAAGAAAGATTATTTATAAGTCCCAATCAAAAAAGCTGTGACCGAAAAGCTGTTGCATCACGTCTCTCTGGCCCCCATAACTCACTATACACTGGGAGATTAAATGTGGAGCTGGGTGAATTAAAATGGACTGACCGGCGCTTGTTTAGAGGCTGACAGTGGCATGCACAAACACATACACACTCACATGCACATGCCGACACAAGACCTGGAACGCACACACACACACACACACGCGCACACACACACACACACACACACACACACACACACACACACACTCGCGTGAGAGAGTGAGTGAGTGAATCAATTCCTGTCTCCACTATCAATCCATATCCCGAACGTTTGGCCTCTTTCTGTGAATAAACTGAGCTACAGTCCTAACAGCAACCCAATATTTTATATATTTCACTGGTGTCAAAGTCTCAAACTGAGCTGATACCTTCTGGCACTTGGCAGAAATGTCTCCCCACTTGAAAGGTGCTTGGCCGAGAATAGCTCAAGTTTTGTGTGTCTGTCAATGTGAAAATGTGTGACGCTGAAAACCGATGATCAGTGGCCTATCGTATAAGATGCTGCACTGTAAACTCCTCGGTGTTCATTTGACCCTGCAGAGTGTGCAAATCGGTCCATTTCGTTCCATCTGTTCCCTCTCAAGTAACCCTCAGGACTTTGCAGTGTATTCTCTATTCACCTTGAAAGACAACCGAAACAATTTGTACTTTGCAAATGTCCTTTTTGTTCTACTTCCCAGAAAGCCCTCCATTGACGGCCGCATGTGGTGATGTTCTCAATCAGTGGGAAACGGAGCACCGGTCAGGGCCTCGCTCACCCGGCGTACACGGCGGCGACAGAGACGGACTCAGGTAACCAGGAAGGTGTAATTACGCGTCCGCCTGATCCCTGTGAGTGCTCCCACTGACCACTTTCTCCACCGGCGGCACCGCAGGCTTTGGCACGGGTGGCAGAGAGGGTCACTGTTTAATAATGAACAGGTCGAGCCCGCTGTAACGGATACATGCACCTGCTTTATGCATCAGTCAATTACCTAATTAGAACTCTCTCCCTCAGGGGAAAGCTAATACCTGTCTCGCTGGAGCGGCAGGACAAGCCCTCCATGTGAACGGAGGCGCTTAGCAGACAGACAGATACCTGTGTGTGAGGCTTTGTGTGCGAGTGAGAGACTGTGTGTGTGTGTGTGTGTGTGTGTGTGTGTGTGTGTGTGTGTGTGTGTGTGTGTGTGTGTGTGTGTGCGCGCGCGCGCATGTGTGGGTTGGTGGGTGTAAGTGTGAGCAACAATAGAAAGGGGGTCCCGTATTGCTTTGCACAGATCAGGTACCCAAGGACACTCATGGGAAATTGTGCTCTCTGAGATTGTGATCCACTGACTATCCAATGCCCCCCCCCCCCCCCCCAACACACACACACACAGACCCCCCCTACACACACACACACACACAGACCCCCCCTACACACACACACACACACATGCACACACACACAGACACACACACACACAGAGAGACCCCCCCCCCCTACACACACACACACACACACACACACACACACACACACACACACATACATACACACCTGCCGCCCTCGACTATTCAACTCACCCTGAGAAAGTGATCCATGAAACTCAGATGACGGGGGGGTCTGGGGAGTTTGTACCCTGGTTCTTTGTGAGAGGATTTAGAAATACAGTATTTACTTAAAGTGGGCACGCTCACCGGAGCTCCGTGATGAGCGGATCATCGAGTGGTGCTTTCTGAGGGTGCGGCCGACTGATTGCGAGGTCAGACCGTAATAGTCTCCTGGTGGACGCTGGCGCGCACGGCTGTGCAGGGCCCACGCTTTAATGACGCAAGGACAGCTGTGTCCAAACTGTTCACTTGAAGCGTTCAGCATGGGAACACTGAGGTGGAGCCAGGGGCAGGCAGAGGAGGGAGAGTGATGACGAGGCTGCCTCTCACACGGTGCAATCTGCCGCGTTAATTGTGTCCATTTGTAACTCTGAGAGTGCACAAATGTTATACGGGTCCTTCTGGTTCCACTTGTACACTCTCAGAGATAAAAGGAACACTTTACCGATGTAAAACTTTATCTTGATATCCTGATCTGGTCCTCACCAGAGCCATTGTGAGAGAGAGTTACAAGTTGTAACTCTCTCTCTCAATAGCTCTGGTGAGGACCAGATCAGGACATGGGCTGATTGGCTTTGGTATGTCGTAACTTACGACATACCAAAGCCAATCTGTTGTAAATAGAAAATATTATTCGTCCAATATTCAGTATTCAATAATGTTTTGCCAAAACCACCTAACAGTTACTGTGTAAGTTGTTTCGGTGTGCTCAGACATAACGACAGCAAGAATAAGAAGAATCGGCGACCAACAGTTCCAAACACTATATTGTGCATGCAGTTCCAAACATTGAATCCTTATAGTGGGTGTTGATGAAGCCCGCGTGATACATCAACCACGTGATAGCACTGCGGTGAGGTGAAAGAGTGTCATAGCTCTCTCTTACAACGGTCTGGTCCTGCAATAATGCTCATTATACGACAGATACCATTTCTGTCTTGCTCTGTGTCCCAGAGGTGGGCTGTGGATAGTTCGGAAATCTGCCTACCAGTGATATCATCGGTGATGATTCCAAACGAATGGAAAATACAGCCTCTCTCTTCCTGGCAAGAATAGCACGCTGAAATAGAAGCCACTGTTGTTGCATCAATAAGACACTGAAAAAAGTTTTGATGATGTCATCAGTAGACTAATTCCCAAACGAGCCAGTCCACCTCTGAGGCACAGAGCGTGTATAGACAGAAATGTACATTTGGTTACATTTGTAACACTCTCAGAGTTAAATAAACGTATTGCTGTCCATATACAGTAAGAGCAGAGACGGAGGAAGGAGAGTTGGAGTGATGGGACTCTCACTTTCTCCGAGGCAGAAGGGGGCGGGGGAAGGGTGGACATTCAGGATCGGTCCGATGTTTGGTCCATATATCTTCATCACGGTATCCCATGATCCCACACTCTGCCCCGCCCACCTCGCTCTGTCAGGGAATGAGAATGACAATCAGGGAAATGCATCACTCCCCCTTTCCCAACCAAACCAACAAGACATTGCCGTCACCGATACCCTGCACACACACACGCACGCACGCACGCACAGTGTTTTACTACACAAAAGAAAATCAATTCCTGCTTATTAATAATGACTATGGTGTAAATCTCAGTGCTGCAAGGGAGAAGGATAAAATGGAGAAAAGAACTGGGGCTGGAGATGGGGGGGGGGGGGGGGGGGTGCATGTTCCTAAAAATCAATTTTCACACAACAGAACTATTACGTTATTGAGAAGTGGGATGACTGATTGGGAGACTGTAGCGGGAAGGGAGATGTAGAGATGAATTGCCTACTCACACTTTTTGTGTGTGTGTGTGTGTGTGTGTGTGTGTGTGTGTGTGTGTGTGTGTGTGTGTGTGTGTGTGTGTGTGTGTGTGTGTGTGTGTGTGTGTGTGTGTGTGTGTGTGTGTGTGTGTGTGTGTGTGTGTGTGTGTGTGTGTGTGTGTGTGTGTGTGTGTGTGTGTGTGTGTGTGCGCATGCGTGTGTGTGTGTGCATGCATGTATGGGTGTGAGCTGAGCTGTGTCTATGGCTAGCTGTGCATGCACGAGGGTGGTCATTTCTTTCTTTTATACATTGGTGTGACTGCATGCCATGTATGTGTGACTGTTTCGGTACATTATTCCTCGTAGAGCACATACATATTGCTGATGGTTATATTTGGCCAATTAAAGTTAGTATTCAGAACACCTATAATTATGTTGTCAACCATCACTGTTTATTAAATATATGTCCTTCCTTCTTCCCACCCTTCATTCCTTTATTCCTTCATTGGTTGGTTGGTTGGTATACTCCTTCCTTCCTTCCTTCCTTCCTTATACGTCCTTCCTTCCCTTGTTTTCTTGCACATACTGTAATGGCCGAGATGAAGAAGTGACACCAAGCCCACTTCTTCTGCATGCTTAGCATCCTGAAGTATAAAGAGAGGGATGTGGCCTGTCTCAGCGAGAAAATCCCAAAGTGCTTGCAGACTCCTAGCTGCTAATACAGCTAATGCAGTAATGTAAGGGCCGAGGCGATTAATGAGAGCGCTCTGGCCCTGACATCTCAGACACCCTAATGTTACTGCAGCGTCTCCCTGGTCGTGCTTTAATCCATCACCGGCCACCATAACCCAATTACAGCCTGACGCTTTACTTTTAGCTCCTCTGCTGGGTCGTTCACACACATCTGTAGAGGGCACACAACCACACACGCACACACACACACACACACACACACACACACACACACACACATTTATATAAGTGTTTGAGCATAGACAGACATACACATTTTGGGGAGCGAAAAGGCTCTGTAATGGCATAGTTATAGACACACGCACGCGCGTGCGCAAGCACACACACACACACACACACACACACACACACACAGTCTCAACGGATTCAGTCATGCAAACTAAAAACAACAACTTATTTTTTCATACAAATCCCGATACTATACTTTAGATGTGGGCTATTATCCTTCTCGTGTCAACGGGGTGATCACCATGCAGGTATTGTGGTAAACCATTTTGTCCCCATGCATATCACCCAATGTGATCTCTCAGAATCACTTCAAACATTCAAACGATATGTTGAATATGACTTACGGTACTTAGATTTTGAATATGTCCAACATTAGCCTATTACCTTCAAAACAGTTCAGTCACTACTGAAAACAGTTCAGTAGGTTTGAAACTCGTAGATATTCTGGCCTTTTGACCACTGCTCATTCAGTGGTCGAGTACTGTACTCTGATTTATATTTTAGTCAGCTAATTTCCTCATTTCCTGGATCCCCATTGTGTAACTGGCAGAACCCCTGTCTTGTTTTGATAGTAATCTTTGCATTATGCCCGGTTCCCAGAGGTGCATCAGCATATAGGCTCCAGTCATGGGGTTGGGGGTGGCGGGAGGGGGTATGCACTGCATTTTTCATGAGACCCTCCTGTGCAATATTTATGATCCACCCTGATTCATTCAAAAACAATACTTAACTTTTTTTCTCCCAACAGGATCACTGTGACAAGATCCAGCTGCCAAACCCTGGAGCAGGAACAAAGAAAGTTTGATGTGATGCAGTGCAGGAACTAGAAGGAACCTTCGCATGCTCCTCATTTATACTTCATGTACAGCAGTGCCGCACGGCAAAACAGGCGACCTGCAAGCTCACAAAGTTCAGTGAGCTTGTAGATCTAGATCGGCTGTCTTTGCCCTGTGATAACATAACCCGACAGGGTACAAATGAAAGCAATAAGCTCTAAGAGGGCGTGGTTTACAATGATTTTAGAACAGCTACTGTAAGTGGCGTTGTTAGGCACAATGCAGACTCAGACTGTACTGTAAATCATGGCCTCATATGGTGCCTATTGCTTTTATAAACCTGTTACAAAATATGGCACGAAAATCATAGACATAATATCATATCAATTGATCATTTTAATAACTTTTTCACCACAAGAGTAATTGCTCAAAGGAATCAGTCCCCCACTGCCTGCCAGTCATTATAGATACTTACCACTGATGTATTTATGGATTATTTTAAACACTGCTTTTAAAATGCATATTAAAACATTTTTTTATTCCTTGGTTTTTGAGTTTAGTAACCTACTAATGTTTGGTTGTATTTTTATTGTGCTTTTGTGGTGTTATTGTAGGCTACTTAGTTCGGGTGTACAGCAATTTAGTCAACTCTGCTGTTTTAAATATGCTTTATAAATAAAGTTGGAATGGATCAAATGACGTTCCCAATGTTCCTCCCTGCCTGTATCCCTCTCTCTTTCTCTGTCTCTTTTTCACTTCCGTCTGTTATGTCACAGACTCACAGCACTGTAACCGCATTGTCAATCCAAAGATCTATGTACTATATGGCTTCCTTTAAATCAGGTGGATTGACTTCTTAAGAGTTACTGGAGGAGTCTACTTCCATTAGCCACTCCCCAACTACTGCAAATTAACTTAAATGTACCCGCTCAATAAAGTTCAAGACAATCATTTGCATGTCAATGTCCTTTTTTCTTTCAGGGCTCTCCCAAACATACAGCTGACTCGTGCAAATCCTCCAGCTACTGTAAGTTAAGATGGTTGTGATTTTGCCGTACTGTTGCCAATTATACAATTATTAGCTGATTGCTAAGGGAAAGGGAGTTTAATTGAAATGGGAACTTAGCAATCTGGTATAATACTAATAATAATGTATGAATAATGATTTAAAAAAACATGACAAAAATGTCTTCAATTTGAAAATCGGTTTCATTTGTTTATTTCCATCTCTTTCAGTTACATTATTTGCTGTTGTGAAAGGGGTGTATTGTGATGTTGTAGGGGTGTATTGTAAATGTATCTTTGTGGGGGTTCTCTCTCCTGATGGGATCAAAGCAGTATCCCAACCTGAAAATGTATTTTCTGTGTACTAAAGAGAGAAGTTACTGAACTCTTCATAGCAATGATTACTATTGGAATATATAGAGCTAACCTTTCCACAACAAATGTACTTTGTCGTACTGTTTGTTTGGAGTTGTCTGTTAGTCATCAGACTATACAGCTAATGATGACTCTGCCTATGACGACAATTGACAACATGCATTTGTTAATGTCTCCATCAATATTATAGGTGTCCAGTAGGCCTAATCATATTACAGATGGCTCCGAACAGTTTAGACCAGTGAAATGCATGTCAGCCTATACCTATAACAACATAGTAGCGTATCTGGGAGAGTGTGTTCCACATTTACATCCTCATACATCATAGAACTTACCCATATAGTTTCATTTGACTAGCAGCGATTAATTGTATCTTGTCTTAATGTCTTAATATGACATTCAATGCCACTGCCCATCTTCCAATCAATAGATTGAAAGACGCGTTTCGGATTACACTCCACCAAACCGCTGCTCTTCTTTCCCAACTCTATACCATCGTCCCTATAGCGTCTGTGTCATCATCATTAACACGTGTTTGAGCTGGATTCATGTCACTAAATGAGTTACCTCGCATCATTAGTGGCTGAGATCATGTTCACACCAATCTAGCAATAATGGAATCATTGAAGAAATGGGTGTGATGTTAGGGGTGAGTGAGTGGGGTTCTATTTAGGGGAGTCACTGGGGTTGGGGCGGCTAGAATGATACCCTCCACCACCACCTGGAGAGTAGACTGCAGGTGTTGACCAGGCCCCTGCAGGTAAAGTGAAGAAGGTTTGATCAGATGAACAATGCCAAGGCTAGGGATGACTGTATCTGTCATGATATTCTACAGTACACCATATACAATCCCCAGTGTTATCCATTTGTAACTCTTGGTGCACAAATTACTCTTACAGCCTTGTAAGCAAAAAATGTGTCTCTTCTCTCTCTCTCTCTCTCTCTCTCTCTCTCTCTCCCCCTCCCCGTCCCTCTCAGATGTCAGCCTGCCAGAGACAAAGTTCGTCAGAGAAACAAGAGGGGTGGAGTCGTGGACCTCTAAGGAGGAGACCTCGCAGCACGCTCAAGTGCTATAAGTGCCCGGGAGTCGTCTTACAAGAAACACTTATTGCATTTTGTATTGAGCATGATGTTATGAAAAATTAATGTAGTGATGGTGCTCCCGCTTCTCCAGTCTGTGTGTGTGTGTGTGTGTGTGTGTGTGTGTGTGTGTGTGTGTGTGTGTGTGTGTGTGTGTGTGTGTGTGTGTGTGTGTGAGTGTGTGAGTGTGTGAGTGAGAGTGTGCGGATGAACAAATGTGGCTGAATGTGTGTGCTGTGCAAATATTTGGTCTTGATTTCTGTGTGTCGGTGCGTGTGTGCGGGCGCGCGCGCGCGTGTGTGTGTGTGTGTGTGTGTGTGTGTGTGTTTGAAACTGGTGCCAGTTGAACGTGGGGGACTTCCTTGCATAACTATATACAGTACATATCATGCAGATTTCCATCTCCAGAGGCCTGACATGTCAATTAAAAGTACCCAATGAATCAATGACAGGCACTTTATTGATAATCGTTACTGTACAGGCTTCCCTGGATTTGGAGCTTATATTCCCTCTGTTCATGCATAGTATTGACTTCAGTATTGGCAAAGCAATAGTATAAAAATACTATACCCGGAAGTGGGACGATGTACAGTATATACACAAAAACAATAACAGCGGAAAGTAATGTTTGCAGTGCAATGCAACATCAACATGCCATAATATTTGCAGCACTTTAAAGTGAGCGTGGAACTTTGTATGGGACGTGTGCTAGTGTATGTCATGGTGTTGGATTATGTTACATACTGTACACCAGTGATTCCCAACCTTTAAAATGTTAAGGACTCCCATTTGATGTATGTACATAATTTTTATCTTCCTCAGTCTGAATTAAACTGACAGTATACAAATGGAACCTTACATGCCCAATTGGTTCCATTTGTATGGACTTACAGACTCGTAAGGGTTCATTTGGTTCCTAACTAAAAAGAATTTACCCGGGGACCCCCTGAAACCTCCTTACAGACCCCTGGGTGTCAATTGAACCCACCTTGAGACCACATTGAGCAAGACCCACTGTAGAGTGTATTGGCGGAAGTACCACTCAAGGAAATGATGTTGACGCTTTACAAATCAGTTTACATTCTTCGTGAATTAAACAATGTTTTGATTGGTCAAAAAATATCCTATCTGTGAGAAATACAGATCTGATATACTCTCTGCCTTAGGTTGTGACCAGGCTTTTCTCTTCACAGATGAGTAAGGCCGGGGCTGAGGCTACCTTGAGAACCAGTGCACTACAAATTCAGCAAAATAGTATATCCTCCAATAGTAAGAATGGGAATTCAATTACGTTCATTACATTCTCTCAGGGTGCATGGAAGAGTACAACAACTTGCAATGGGTCTGGTCTTCAAGATACTCAGAAGAAACCAGGGGCAGCAGTTGCTAAGGGGTATAGATTTATTAGACTAGAGTCGTTCGATACTGGGCTCCACCAGAGTTTGTGTCGAGGTGTCCTTGAGCAAGATGCTGAACCCCTGCCATCAGTGTGTGAATGTGGGTATGAATGGGTGAATGTAATGCACAATCTATTTAAAGCGAAGAAGCATCCTTCTCTCCCTAAATTCAACACGTGTTATCCTTTTGCTATAGTCTGTACTGTAGCCTACTGCTGTACTGCTTCAAACTGCTTATAAAGTATTACTGTATTTTTTGTGAATCTACAAGTAAACCAGCTGTAGATTCACAAAGATACTCCCCACCTGTATTCCATTTCATTGTGGAAAATAATGCAGCCTGTACCCAATAAATGGTTGTGTATTATTTTGAGTAGATCAAAAGAAATCTTATATAAAGGGATTTGGCAAAAATGATATGTTCTGTGCAATTTTCTTAAGTTACCAAAATGTGGCCTGGCATTGAATCAACCAGGATTAGGGACCTTTTGAAATGCCTTTTTTTATGTGCGGCCATTTACAACATGATATTCGGTCCACCTTAGCTGCATATTGCATGTATCCAAAAATGTGTAGGCCTACATGTTCAACATTCATATCAAAATCTGGTTGTCAAATTCACAAAATAAAGCGGGAAACAATTGCGAAAACAGCAAATCTATACAAGCTCACAGCACGTCACAATGCAACGAGTGGTGACCTAGTACTGCTATGTTCAGTAAGTACATAGGGCTTTAATAAGTGGTTAAAGGTTCTCAAGGTCGCACATAGGGGAGATGTGGTGGTCTTGTGCAAACTGTGGATGTTACGGTAATGAAATGCAAAGTGGGTTCGACAGCTAGAGGCTGCAATAGTTATGGCCCACATCTGTTAGATCATTAACAGCTGAGGTGAAACGGGAAATGATGTTGGTCTGACCCCTGGGCACAGGGGTTGGCAACCCCTGACGTGACACACAGGCACTTTAAACATGGTGTGGCTCTGAATCAGTGGGGTCAAGTGGAGGAGAGGGCCAGCGCCAGGTTAGCAGAAACCAGATCTAGCTGACCAGGGGAGGGATCAGACGTTAAGTCTTCCGGCTGTTTCTGACACCAGACCTGCTGCGCTGCTGCTCTGGGATAAGCATGGATAACAGGCGACAGAGGGAGGTATTAGATCTGAATGTCTCTTCTCTTCTCTTCTCTTCTCTTCTCTTCTCTTCTCTTCTCCTTTACGCTCTCAGTATCTCTGAAAGTAGGTGTCAAACATCTCTCTAAAGTGATGGATGGGATGTGAACTACTGACCCAATCAAACGCACCCAGAAGCCCTCCTGCCAAGTAACACAAACAACCGCCACAAGACATGCACAGTGACAGGGGTCACTATTCTGTGCTAACAATCTTCTCTACATCGTGCATAAAGGAGATGAGCTGGATAAAACATGGGCAGTCTTTCACATGGCGCCTGAATTACTTATTTAAACACATGTACGCATAAAGGAAGTCAGCAGACAATCGCTTAAGGCTATAGAGCTCAGCTTCTGATTGGGGGGCCACACAGTAGAGATCAACAGAGTATGTCTGGAAGGCTCCACAAGTAATATCATATATCTGAGAATCTGTCTTGTACCTCCACAGAATGAACAGCTCATTTTAGGAGTGCCATTCTGAAGTTGTTGTAACCAGAAGGGTCATATTCATTTAGATTATAATAAGCTCTTATGCTCATAAATTATTATGCTTGAGTTGAATTGAATAATAATAAAGTTGATTCAATCATATTTACTGGAGTCAAGTCACACCAACTGAATGAATCCAATATATCCAGTAGGCCTACCATATTGCAAGTCTGGGTCATTGACAGTTTTTGGGAATGCTGATTTAGGATGTAAAAATAATTGACATATGCCTATAGTTTTTTTCCCCAGAGGGTGAGAAGGCCCTGGCCTCCTTGACGTGTTAATTATGGATCAGTAGGATTTTCTCATTGGTCTCCCCCGGGGGTTAAACGTGGTGAAAAAACATGTCACTTTGCAAACACATAATTAAAAGCTTAAATACTGTAGCCTAAGCCCAGTCTTTTGTGGTGTTATGATAGGCAGCCAGCCTACTCCATCCTCTTCATCACGTTATATGCCCAGGTCAGGATCAGTGAATGAACAAAAGAAAAGAGGCCAGTCTATATCATAGCCATGCGATAGGCATATCTCTTTATTTATTTGTACATTTTGTTTGTTTGTTTATAATGTTTTACAGGAGGCTATCTTGAAAATAAATCATTTTAATCGGCGCGCTTCAGATGCATTTTGACTGCGTCACAATCACTGCATTAAGGTCTTGGGCGGTCACCTGGCGCTTGTTGGTGAAGTTGGTGACGTGATTTCCGGTGTCTGTGATTTCCGGTATCTGTGAAAGACAAGTGTGTAGCCTATAGTATAGTATAGTATAGTATAGTATATTATTAGCAAAATAAGCCTACAATGAGAAATACTACATGAGACGTATAATATCCCTGTGACACTTCCAGCCGTCCAGCAAGCAATTGGAACTGTTGCTGAAGCGGAGCCGTTCTGACTGCAAGAGTTGGCGTGCTGGAATCCCAGAATAATGGTAGAATATTTCATTTTATTTCCTCATCATATGGTTTGGGGTTATTGTAGCCGTGGTCCATTGCGTGGTCCATGGCTATAGGAGTAGGGTTATTGTAGCGGCTTGGTTTGGTCTGGCTGTTTGTTGCTGTGGGTTAATGAGTCTGTTTGTTTGCACAGGTGTTGTTTATCTTAAATTAGGCCTGTATTGTTATTATTATGATGCTGCTCGATTGCTCGACGCTCTGAATAATGGGCGCTCGTGGGCCGTGGCACATTAGCGTCGTGGGGCAGGCTACTGTACAATGTATATTGTGTACTGTCTGTGCAAGTGTGCAGTAGGCTATGTCCGACCAGGACACGCATCACCTTGTGGCCTATAGAATAAAAACTTCCAACCTTGCGGCCTGTCATTTTACAAAGAAGATGACTGTGATATGATGATGATGTTGTTATTGTTATTGTTGATGTCAATGACTCTGAGACTTATTGACACAAGAACAGGTGCACTTTATTGTCATTTGATTGCCTATGACTTGGGAGTGCATGGGTTACTGACTGGACACTCATCTTGTCAGCATGACAACTGAAGAGACAGTAGTCTAGACGGAAACAGTTTGCCTCTGTGTGGTAGGTTATCATGTAGGCTAGGCCTATACAGTGTGTCTGTTTTTATACTTGCTGAAGCACACATTTCCTATCTGGCCTTGGGATAAAATACATTTGAAAGTGCACTGCAAACTTGAACATGCTTGTAGAATATGTTGGTTACTTATAGCTTACTGTTTTCTTGTCCACAAATGCTAAGAGTGATATTTTGGTATAAAGCACTGTCAATATCGGTAGAGGGCGCAAGTCCACAGGTTCGTTTAGCTGAGACAGCTTGTTTATTTTTTAACCACAATTCTTATATGAGAAGATTTTAAGATGACCCCATGTTATTCTCCATGCAGAAATTACTTCCGGGAACCAGGGGATGAGCGAGTGATGTCAGGACTATAGAATGTTGTTTAGATCATGGACATTATGCCAGGTTTGATAATATTAACATGGTGTCCTAGTTACTTTGTAGAACTGAATAGTTTGTTGACGATTCATGCCACTTGCTATACGATATTACACTTTTTAATTTGCTCTGTATAAGAGAGTCCCCACACTTATTCTCATTCCTTTTTATTCTCTGACTACCCCCCTACATGCCCTCTTTGCTCCATCCATCTATTTGCCTGATGGCCTATCCCAGGTTATTTCCACCACAGCAGAGGCAGCTTGGGGTTTAACACCCAGCTACAACCCCCCCACCCTGCCCCGCTCCCTTGGACAGCCCCATGCCCACACTGCACCCTCCAACCACACACTCTTAACAAACACCCCCAGGGGTGATCCGATGCGTCCACTGTGTGTGAGTCGTGGTGGCGTTGGCGGATGCTCCCCACCTCGGTGTGTCATTGCTCCCTGCCTCTGGGGCTGAAACGCTGCCACTGCTCTGCCTATACTTCGCAGTCCACGTAACCTTTAAGTGGGGCTGTACGAGGGAGGAATGGACAAATAAGCCTGTTTGCTTTTGTTGAGGAGTAGCCAGCCTATCACTATAGCTTAATCTTGGGCCTCTGTTGCTTAAAGCCATGATAGGGGTGTGTGTGTGTGTGTGTGTGTGTGTGTGTGTGTGTGTGTGTGTGTGTGTGCAGTTTGCAAGGGTTTGCGTTTAAGTGCACTGAGAAGAAGGACATGGAGCAGTGTCGCATCTGTATCATGTATGTCTTCGGGGGTTGGATGGATTCAGGTCCAGTGTCTGGCTCCTTCATATCCCTGCAGGGCATAAAGGACACTACAGGCAGATGGGTGCGGTATACTGTGCAAGGCCATTCAGTTTCAAGAGCTACGTTACAATTAGGGGTGTAACGATACATTTTAACAGCGATACGATACATATCACGATACATGGTTGATGATACAGCCATGAAATCGATACAGCCATTTACGATACGATGGGATATTTAGCAACTACATTAAATATGAGTGAAACTTGAGGATAGTGCAAGTTTTTTAAGGGAAAGATTTATTATGTATATAAATAAGTAAACTCTGATACTGAGTGATTCTCTGGCAAATGGAAGGCCATTGTATTTGAACACGTATGGACAAACTCACACCTTGAAATGAACACAGAATACACACATTTTTCGATAGACCAATTGTAGCTATATGGAATGGAAAAGTAATTAAACCCACCTGTTTCTTTTTTTCTTCTTGAAATTGCTAAATACAATGCACAAGTACTTAGTATTAGCATTGCAAAATGATATGATACAAAGTCAAACGATACGATACGATATTTGCTGTTTACATATCAATATACTTAGATTTATTTTAATTCAAATCGATATTTCGATACAGTTACTATATCGTTACAGTTACACCCCTAATTACAATGCATCTTACCATATCATGAGCTTCAAAAGGAATATGCACAGAGAGACGGAACATTGCTTGTTTGTTTTGCTATTGATTGCATCACTGTGTCCACTTAGAAAATGTAATGTACAGTAATTTCTTTGACTTACAATTATCCCAAAATTGTGTAATACGAGCAGCAATACGAGCAGATCTATAAATCTCACATTGCATTGCGATGCAGTGCGTTGGGAGCTTGTTGATCAGCTATTTTCACAATTCGATATTGTAAGTAGAGCTTAAGAGGTTAAGGCTCTCAAAGCCAACATAAAGTGCTCCATCGTTAATTGATGGTTGATATTGCTCCTACACAACCGTCCTCCCCGGCTTCCTCTTGACTCCTTGATATTAACCGTGTGAATTTGTATTGACATAAGGTGTTTTTGTATCCTGATTGACTTGGAGTAAGACAGTCATAGCTGCTCTAAGAGCTTTAAAGATAAAAGGAGGATGCCCTTGGTGAGTGCCAGAAGAGGCATTAAGAGCTCTTTATTAGGTAATCACACAGAGACAATGGACATAAAGCACTCCTGTAAAACAGCATAACGATGAAGGCGGAGGCCGGATTCTTTACAAGGCTCAACGTTCACTTTAGCCATTAGCATTAATTAAGTAAATGGAAGTCATCTGTATTGTAGCATGGCAATTAAGAGAGTGGATCAGCATGGTTAAGTGATGACACGATGGCACTGATGATTAAATGAGTATGTGTTAACGCTCGTTTTACTATACACATCTAACTAATATCTTCATGCTTGGTTGGTTGGAATAATTAGTAAAATAAATATAATGGGAGTAAAAGCACCCAATTGAATGTAGTCGTGAGGAAATGTAACTAGTTAGAATCAGCCACAGTTTAATCCCTCCCGCTCTCTCTCAACAACTACAGTGTGTATGTCATGTGTGTACAGTATATGACATAGAGACAGAGCTCTTCTATTCAGCTATCAATCATTCACAACCTAGAATCATCTATAGCCATTAGCTGTCCATCACACACTGACATGGTGTGAAGAGTCAGAGATGAATAGCCGTCATATCACTTTGGTTTTATCACCCTGTGCCCCTTCTTGCTCACTGACGATTAGAGCGCTAGCAGGAAGTTTAGCACACAGCTGTGATGTGTGAAACCCTCAGCACCCTGTCACCCCCCGTTGCCTGTCCGCCAACACCATGAGGCACAAGCCACCATCTAGACCCAGACTCGAGCCACAATCTAATCCCGGGCACTAGGCACAAGCCACCATGAGCCACCACTTTGCCTAGTCGCCAACACCGATCAGACTAGTTACCATCTAGGCCCAGACACCGGCACACCGCCCAGGTGCCGCCCAGACTCAGCAGAGACATGCCTCCATTCTAGATACATGCACCCTGGGCCTAGAAAGCATCATCTAGGCCCAGGCACCAGACATGCCACCATCAATTCTAGACCAATACTAACAATTGTCTTTATTGTCTTCTCAGGGAGACTATTCACCTTCAGTCTGTTCCAACAAAAAAACACAACCATATAGCACAGTACAACAACATAACAACATAACACCAAGACAATACATTAAGTCCTGCAGTATATATACACCAGTAAGACGCCCTGAGGGCATGCGTCCACCTGAGTGTTGGCAGACTGCTGGGCGAGTGCTGGCGCTTTGGGGGGTCAGATCAACATATGGAATGTCATAACAGGAAGGCCAATTGTTATTGTTCATATTAGAAAGTGTGATTGTGGGAAGTCTGATAATCTTAGCAGCAATACAGATAAATGGACTAGTAGACAAGCCACCGCCTAGGCTCAGAAACGAGCCAGCCACCAACTAGACCCAGGCAGCAGACCCAGGCCATCATCTACTGTGTAGACCCAGATACCAGACACAAGCCACCACTAATTCCCGCACATGTAGAGCTGGCAAGACTGGCCCGCAATGTTGAGTGTACAGTTCCTAATGGGGTGTCTCTTCTTCGTGGGATGGGTTGAGAAAGACTGGAAGGTCAGTCATGGCATCATAAATGTGTATACTGTCTGGCAGGGTTAGTGCTATGATTGTATACGTTGTTTTATGTCCACAGTTTGGAAAGATTATAAATGTGGTTAGGGAAAATCTGCGCAATAGGCAGCACAGTATTTGTTTACAGTATGTTAAGAATGTGCTGTCAGGACTGAACACAATAGCAAACATTCTTCATCTTAAGATGACCTTTCACAAAGTGAATGAACAAAGACAGAATGTCTGGAGGGATTTGTCCACACATCTATATATATATGTGTCATACATTTGAGCTATATGGGAAGAATCAGGCCGCCTAACTTGCTAATAAATGCTTATCATCGTGTGTGAGTGTGTACTGTGTGTGTGTGTGTGTGTGTGTCCCAAGGGTATGGCTGCAGTAATGATTTACTAAATGTCAAATGAACAGTAGTGAGGTTGAAACACCAGGCAGGCGTGTTGGCTGGGAGCTCTTTAGCATTTCACGCCCTGATTGTGCGACTGGCTCCTTTTGGTCATCACACATACAATCCTCTGTGTTATTTTAAAGGGACATTTCACCTTTTTTTTCCTCAACATTTCTTCCGTATCTCTCTGTGGTCATTTCAAAAACTTTGTTTGTTTTTATTGATGCAACAGTGGATTCTATTTCCCTGTGCTCACTTTTTCCCAGAAAGAGAAATATTGTACTTTGCATTAGCTTGGAATCATCACCAATGATGCCATTGGTAGGCAGTTTCCACCTCTGAAATGCAGAGAAACGGTGCCATCTTATGATGAGCATTAGTGAGATCCAATTATACGAAGACATGGTTGAATATATTTAAAGTGTTCCTTTAACTCTGAGAGTGTATAAATGTACACTCTCGAGGGCCCTATGTGGCCCATATGTGTGTCGCCTTACCCCTTATCCCTAAACTGTTTTGCAATTTTTTTCCTATTTTGAAAAACATTTTAAAATAGCCGATCTACAAGCTCACAAATGTCGATGTAGATTGGCTAGTTGAACTATTTTAAAATGTTTTTCAAAATATGGCTACTATGTTTATGGATAAGGGGTAAGGTCAGGTACGTGGTGCGCAAGATAGGGCCCACTGAGTTACAAATGGATAAAACAAGCTAATTTTGACACGGATGAGAAATCTTGTAGGCTACACGTGCACACTTTGAGAGTTGTACTGGTGCTGCCTGATATGAATTCAGAACAAACCTCAGTAGATATGGACTCTACCACCCCCCCATAGACACACACACACACACGCACACGCCGTGTCCTGAAGCTGACAGCTTTTGAGGAGGGAAGAGCAGAAACCATCTGTGCAATAATAGCTTTTCTGAGTTTGTTCCCTTTCATTGAGAGCTCACTGCGGTCTCTGGGGTGGACATCACAGTCCACGGCCGCCTGATGCAGGCTGAGAGGTTGCCATGTCTGCTGCTTATACTCACTTTTTCAGGTTCATCTTCCCGGTCCACAGAGACCGTGGGGAGAGAAGCCTATATCGCCCCCTGCTCTCAATGGCTTCTTAATCACTGTCGACCCTCACTTCTCTTCTCTCTCCTCTCCTCTGCAGAGTTTACACTGCCACACGCATTTGCACTCTGTCCCCACGCCATCATTTATTTATTCATCCCTTTTCCCAGGACTGTTTTTCCTTTCAGTGCTCAGATTTTTTCCCATGTTTGTGAAGAAAGGGACCCAGATGTCACCAAAGGCGAGGTCTAAGACACGCAAATGTAAAAAGTCTAAAAAACATATGGAAACACATTATTCTATACACACACACACACACACACACACACACACACACACACACACACACACACACACACACACACACACACACGCATACTGTATCTTTGTATCTTCATGTGGCTGGCTTCCAGTGAAAATGAAGAGTAGACAGTATCTTTGCATCTACCTGTCTGAAGGCAGCAAAACAGTAAATGCTCAAAAGCATGCACATTTAGCCCATGCACTTGCATGATACTGGTATTTTAAATTGGTAGTACAAAATATATATATTTATTCAATACGTTTAATATAGTCCTGTTTGCCTCGATACAATTATTATAAATAAATAAAAATAGCGGTATGTATATTTGTGTCTGCATTTTAGTTTGTGTTGTCCCCCTCTCTCGTCAAGCTTACTTGCTACGTACCTGTTCTGATGATGATGATGTGTGTTGTTGAATGACCAGCCAGCTAAATATAGACTGCGGGGGTCTTCTAAGTAAAGGTGGCTGACCACTCCAATCTGGCAACCTGCACTATGCAAATGTAGGTCATCATCATGCTTGGCAACATGCAAATGACATGCAGGGACAGCCTGACATGATCGGGGAGGGAGGGTGTATGTTATTGGGGTGTGGTCGAGGGGGGTTAAATGGGGGTGTTGGAGAGTTGAGGGCATGGGTGGGAGTGCTGTGGTGATGGTCCTCCATCTTGAAGTGACAGCAGCTTTTGCTGTCACTAATGAGAGTGACCTCTCACCTCTGCTCTGCTACACGTGCACACGTCACACACACACACACACACACACACACACACACACACACACACACACACACACACACACACACACACACACACGTCACCCTGTTCCCCCATGTCTCCCAGGACCGGCTGTCAGAGAGTAGACAGTGCTCACAACAGTTCAGCATGTTGTCATCATGGCGTTGTCCCCGATGCATCACGACAGCTCGCTTGAACGCTGTGTAGAGTGAAGAGTATGGGGGGGGGTGGGGGTTCAGGTTAGGGAATGGCAATTGAGGGGGGGGGGGGGGGTGCTGTGCAAGTGAGGGAGCGACATGATGGCATAGGCAAAACCAGGGGAAATTCCATTAGTCCCACAATAGCAAGAGCAAGGGGACAGATTCTCCTCACTTCAGCCTACCTGTGGAAATACATTTGTGGTTATTATCACTGCATCTCCTCACTATCTCATTAAAACCCTCACTGTTCATTTTGTTTAGTTTGGGAAGAAAAGTAAGGAAGCCAGACATAACCATAGATAAACATCAATACACTACAATTTAGATGTTTTAGGCTGGGACACCTTCACCATTATTTGACAATGTTGCGGAGCGACAAAGGTTGTACGTTACGTGGTTGCAGGATTGGCTGACTGGTTGGCACCTAGCAACAGACTAGCCAGTAATAGAACACACACACCTCCAGGCCATGCGAATTGTCAGGCTATGGGATGAGAGAGAGTCATAGGATTGGTCAACTGGTTGTGTGTGTGTGTACACACCAGAGGGTCCTATTTTGCGTGTCTTAAAGGGACACTTCACCCTTTTTGCAAAAAAATATATGTTAATGACGTTTAGAAGCTTTAGATCACTTTCCTGGGGGTATTTATGTGTGTAATATGTGGTTTTAGATATTTTAGATTGTAGCAGTGAGCCTGTTGTCTCTGATGTCATGGACACTGGTCTCACTACCTTCCTGGACTACAATTCCCATAATTCTTTGGTGCACTGCTCCTCCTTGTGGATAGGGGGGAGAGCTGTCTTACTGAGACAACATGTAGTCCAGGAAGGAAGTGAGCCCAGTGTCCATGACATCAGAGACAACAGGCTCACTGCTACAATCTAAAATATCTAAAACCACATATTACACACACAAAGACCCCAAGGAAAGTGTTCTAAAGCTTCTAAACGTCATTAACATATATTTTTTTGCAAAAAGGGTGAAGTGTCCCTTTAAAATCAGAGCGTCGCATCCCTCGAGGCTATATGGGCCGTATAGGTCCACCAGTATGCAGAATGGTTTGTTTACAAAGGGACAGAGAGACGACAGAAAAGCCTATGTATATTTTAGCGCGATGATTAAGTTGAAAACAAGTTATACACTGTCTGGATGTCATCTTAAATTGGATTAAAAACGGGAGGATTCAGTCATCAGTGCCCATACCCGAGGTGGGGTTGGCGAAAGGGCCTTTCTGTGTGGAGTTTGCATGTTCTCCCCGTGTCCCCTAGGGTAGGTACCCTCACTAAAAACATGCAATAATCCTGGTCTCTAAACTGCCTCCCCCTGGCCAGCCGGGGCGCCTGATGGAGGGGAAAGGAACTGGCTGGAATAACGTGCTCCTTCCACACGATACTGTACGTCCAACCAGGTGTAAAGGAGCAACTTGGACAGGCATGAAGGAAGCATGAGTTCAAGTCCATTGCTCTCCCTATGTCCTCCATATAAGGGGACTAGGTTGGCGGAGGGTGTGTAGAGCCCACAATAATTGACACAGGGGTGGAAAATGGGTTACAGAATCGTGGGCAAATTTTTTTTATATAAAAAAACCAAAACGGGAGGATTTGTATAATCAGTAGCAGCTGTGTTTGGAGGACATGCAGTAATGGGAATCAAATTGGTGAGCTTCATTTTTATTGGCTTTTATTGATGTGTAGCTCTACACGTCATCACTCAGCACATTTTCATTTTAAGGAAGTAATTACATTTTTATTTTTATGGACTTTTGATATAAAAACACGAGAATTGTGTTTTAGAATTTTAGAATTGCCCTTTAGCCAGTGCCTTGTCCCTTTATTCTAAACTTCTTTGCCTTTTTAACCCTTAGCCGACCTACACGTTCACAACGTGTTGATGTAGCTCTGCTATTTGAAGTATTTTTAAATGTTTTTCAAAATAGTAGAAAAAGTGGAATAACTTAAGACCGGGAGGCGTGATCAATTCTATTTAGCTGTTTTGAGTGGCCACACCTACAGGTCTTAAGTTAAGTCATAAGACCTGGTACTTATGACACGCAAAATAGGGCCCAGAAGTCACAAAAGTTGCAGGCATTGACACTATGGGTTGCCCAGATAAATAAAACTTTTGGGCAGGTGGAGTTTGCTCCCAGGTTGCCCGCCCGGCAAGTGCTTGTCTATCTATCTTATTTTTAATGGATGATTTCCTTTTCGGGAAAGTTGGCACGACCTTTGGGCCAGTAGAACATGACCTGTACTTGCTCAACGGCTGTGAGACCTTCTAGTGTTTGAGTGAATGTGTGAGTGTGAGTGAGTGTTGAGGTTTGAGTGAATTTATTTAAAATTTGTATTGTTTTTATTAATATTTGAAGATTTATTTTACATAATTGCTATAAGAGTTGGAGAATCAGGCTAAATGGCAACAGGTTCCAAAGTACAAATAGAATAAAATCTGGTGGTTCGTGGAATTATATCTGATTTATAATTTGTTGTATTGTCGTACACATGAGAGTATAAATTATGACACATTAGTCATTCTATGATTTGTAACATTATCTTATAATGGAGAAATCGCTCAACTTACTAATTGTAAATGTTAAGTATGTAAACATTGTTTTTATGAGAACTAAAAAGGAGTCTGCTTTTGGTGCACTGTTTTATTGGCCTTGCTATTAAACAATACGTTATTATCTGTTGGCCTGCAAAGAATTGTAAATGTTTTCCTCCGACCTGATGCTGTGTTTTAGTGTAGTGATACAAGTTCCAGATAGAACCTTAATAATGCTGACCTTTCACTTGCAGGTATTGGTAAATTGGGTGTAGAATTGGAGACAGCTGCATGCACTATTTTGTTTGCGTGGAAATTGTCTGTGTTCCGCTTTGTTTTTGAAGTAATGGTTTGCACATTTCCAAGTATAAACAAAGGGTGATACAGTATGTGCCAGATTTGGGTTTATTCCATGTCACTTCTCAATTAACAAGGTATTCTTAAATTTCATAAACACCAGCTGTTTCCTTTAAAAAGCTGCCTTAAAAGCTTGGCCATCTGACAACACCATATTGGAGACAGGTGAATTAATCAATCAATCAGTTTAATCTATCAATGTTTAATTCTGAAAGTAGAGATATAGAAAGGTGTTTTCTAATGGCAGGAAATACTGTATAGACACAGTCACTTCAATACACATTCACCCCCGACCAACAACTGTGGCACTACAAGAAAGCTTGTGTGTGTGTGTGTGTGTGTGTGTGTGTGTGTGTTTTGTAAGAGTTTAGGTAGGGGTGGGGGGGGGGGTTAGATTTCACCCTGATAGCAGGGGCAGCCATGGAGGAGGGCCAAACATATGTTCCGAGGGCCAGGAACAAAAGCACTGACACGTTAGCCTTTTCACGGAGATGACCTTTCCGCCGCTTCCCATCCCTGCCCCGCTGCCTGCCGCTGTCCTTTTGTCTGCCAGCTCGCCGCGGGCCAGCTCAAGCCGAGCGCTAGAATTTCTTCTCATCTCACCCAAATCTCCCTTGACTAAATGTCAGGATTACATATTTCTAGGCTTGCACTGCGAGGGCTTTAATTAGTGCGTGAGATAAAAGGATAGTGTGTGTATGCGTGCGTGCGGATATGGAATAATATATAGAATGTGTGCATGAGGTTACGTGTGTGCATGAGGTTACGTATGTGTCAATGTCATTATGCATGTCTTCATGCCCTGTGCTTGATACCCTACCTTCTGTATCTTACTATCTTCAGGCGATACAATAATAGCAGGGAGGCAGAGAGACCTAGGTGAGAAAAGGATGAAGGATCACACTTAATAGTGGCAGCAGATTTGCTAATGTGCAAAACAACTGACGTATACACAGGCAAGCAAGCATGCACGCACACACGCACCACATTGTCACATTTGAAACCACTGTAATGACTAGGGGGGAGTCTATGCACAATTTTCGAAAAACATGATGAAAGAATTGCTTTTATTAACAGAATAGTTTGGAAATAACATAATTGATCATATTTGCCCAATCATTTTATGCTAGGGTCTAGGCCGTAACCATTCTCTGTTGTTTACTCTAAACTAACTTCAGACCCCAATTTGATGTGCATGATTAGGCCATGGGCCCCATTTAGATGTAATCTCTGGGAGCACAATCTAAGAATATTTTGATTTCTATTGTAGATATAATTTACTTCAGAAATTTCAGAAACATTTGTAGGTGTAACAGTGAAATAGCCATCGTTGTGGCTACAGTAATTTTAGGCGTACTTGCTTGTAAATGCAATAATGGTGCAGTTTTGATTTGCTGGGGACCCCCTGGAACCCCTCTCAATGGCCTCTGGACCGGACGTATCATGGACCCCATATTGAGAACCATTGGTATAAAGTACAGTATCTGTGACAGTACTGCACGAGAGCACGACTAAATTTATCGATAGCATTCCGATTAATACAGGACTTATGGTTTGGTACTATGCGCTTGCTCCTAGCCTAACTTGCTAAGGACAGCCAAACATGCTGTCCTATAGAGGCATTATAGACACACATAAAGTTTTAAAGCAGCCACAACCCAAAAGGTCCTGAGGTTCAGTAGCCCCAGGATAATGTTAATGTGCCACCATAAACCCCTCAAACCCCCCTAACGGGTCATTGTTTACACTCTTGAGAGTTACATAACACTCGAGTGTGACTTCTCCTTTCATTTTTGTTTGAGCGTAGATGTGTGGTTCCCTGTGTTGGAGAAATGGGATCAGACATATGCCATTCACATCCATGGTTACAGCACTTATCTTTAATCCTCATTTTGTCATATCTATAAGGGCTGATATTAACAAGAGGCATAGTTATTAACCTCAATGTTAAAATTGTTCTGTACTTGAGAGTCTATTGTGTGCCTATGGCCAGATATTAATTGGGAAACAATAATTCAATAATTCACACTCATCTGCCCTGCCCACTGGCGTTGTTCTCACCAGCCCTAGATGACAACCGTAGCTTCACACAGCATTATTGCAAATTAACAAAAGATCCACACTCCCGGAAAATGGTTGTGACACAGAATGCCACCGCTAAAATGAAGATGCTCCATGATTTCAGAGCTAGTTTATCTAGAAGCAATGCTAATGACGGACACGGGGGAAAAGCAGCAGAAACAGGCCCTATGTGTGCATCTGTATTTGTGTTGGCGTGTGTTGGCACGTCACGTCACACTGTCAAGCCAGACCCTTCCACTCCCCATGCACTCGGCTAAGCTGGCAGTCACCCAGTACCACATGAGCGCGCGCTGCAGACTGGTTCTGAACTGGTTCCCTCACTTGGGGCTAGCCTGGAATGAAACCCTGTGTCGCCTCTAATTAAGGAGAGGCGCCCAGGCGCGGGCATAACGAGCTGATGAATAATTAGAATTGGAGGAAATTGTGCAGCCAGGGTGGCAAATCTGGAGGGACAAGTGCTGAAAACAAGGCGAGCGGCATTAAGTCCACAGTCAGTCAAATCTGTGAACTTGGCCAGAGGCGTTGACACTAGGTCTGTGTGAAGAACAAGAAAGCTCCAGCACTGGTGGCTGGCTGAGGCCAGAGCTGGACCCCCAGGGCCGATTAAGAGAAACAAAATAAGATATGGGTGATAAATGAAGTCATGAATTGTCAGCAATGAATATTAAATCCTCATTGCTCTGGCTGGCTTTGTGAAAATGCTAAACGATGTGTGAGAGTATGGAGAGATTTGATACAGTGATACAACGTTGCAGCTTAGTTTGTACACAGCCCCAACACCGGCAGATGATTGACTGACAGGCATGTTTGGCTAGAGGTATAAAGGTAGCATCCATGTTTTAAGTGAAACTTGCACTGCTAACAGTGATGGGAAAGTATGCTGAAGTGCACCTTAAGTGTTGGCCGGAGAGTAGACGGTATAAGTAGCCTATGTTATGATTTATTTAAAGGGTTGGTCGAGCAAAAGTTTACAGTAATGATAATATCTGTCTGAAGTTCAAGTAACAGCCTATATTTATTTTCAGATGTAACACTTATCACATAAATGTATAATGCAATTACACATTGAATAATATCATAATAACAATTTATTGGGGAAAGAAGAACCTGTATCATTTGTGTCAGAAATACGAGTTGCCAGTAATTATGCTAGTGCGTTAGCTAGCTTACTAGTAGGCCTACTTTTCGTTGATATTTAAGCCTGACTTGTACTTAGTTGTGCACGGGTGTTATGTCTCTGCGACACACAGATTGTAGATTGGCTATTTTTAGTGCACGACACCCACACGCAACTACTGTTAGTATAAATCGGGCTTTAGGGGTAATCCTCTCCTCACACAAACATTCCCCTCATTATCATGCAAGGGGTCGAGGATGGCGTGAGTGGGGGTGAGCAGTCCTCCTATAGGGACGGGGTACTGGCCTGGGTGAGCAGTCCTCCTGGGGGAAGGGGTGGGGGAGTGACGAGGACATCCGCGAGGGGGAATCCAAGGACTGTGTCCCTGACAGCCAAAATGGCCGCTTGGCGCTAATTAGTGCTGGCCTTCCCCAGTCACCAAGGTTGTCCACCTCCCTGGGTCATTTAACACGCTGCCTGCTGCCGCCTGCTCTTTTCTCTGCCAGCAGAGTGGGCATCGCGCCTCGTGACACGGGCGTCAGACGTGTGACTTTCATGTTTTCACTGAGCATTGGTGGCCTGTTTGTTTTGTCACGTTGTGCTGTTGTATGAGTGGTTGACATGCAGTCAAAGAGGTTTTCTTTGGTCCGTTTTGGCATTTATACAATATGATTCACTATTATTATAAGCTTTCTTCTATGGTGGCTTCTGACCTTTTTCGCTATAATATTATTATGGCCAAGGTTTCCTTTCATTGAGGTTTTCCTGTGACAGTGCCTTTCTTAATTCAAGCTGTTGGTAAGCAAATGGCTCATAATAAAGGATGTCATGAAGAATAGATTTCTATTTGAGCATCGAATATGCAGCCCATGAAAAAAAGGATAACAAAGGATTGCATCCAATCTCACAGAAACTATTGCCCTTTTCAGGCAAAGGTTCTTATAATGAAGCTTTGGAGATGAATAGAGATAGGCGAGGCATTTTCAAGGTCAGGATACAGAGGGTTTGATGCACAGTATCTCGGGCCTGATCTCAATCTATTTCTATTTTTTTTTTACATTCATGTAAAGCCGATGTCTGCTTTTCCAAGCTAATCACCATTGTTTTCCAAATGCTCTATACAGCTCTCTACCACTGCAAGCATCCCATTCCCTCAATTTAATTGAGTTTATAAATGCATTCGTGTGTGCCTGTTTGTTGCAGATCACAGTCGTATTACACATTTAGCGAATATTTGAAAACATACGGCCGATATAATAAGCAGCTCTCGTGTAATGTGAAGCAGAAAATAGGACCAAATCATGCAACAATAAATTGGAATTTCCCCCTGAAGTCTTCCAACTCATTTGAACTTAATACTGCATTCATCATTTTGATAAGCATCATCATGCAGCCAATATGGTAGCTGAGGAAGGCAGATATAAAAGCGAGGCCAAAAACCTTGTTAGGGCCACCTATTAGAAGGAGTGTTCTTAATAGAAACATGCCTCAGAGCTGATTGCTTTTAAAAGGAGAGGGTTTTCTGGCTTTCCGTGTGGCATGTCATATCATTAACCGTGAGAGGAAGAGCGTAGAGTGTCTCACGTCCTTGCTTTCCGTCCCTTTTCCACATACATTAGTGTCCCCATGTCACATTTCATGTGTAGCGGAAGAGAAACCGCGTTGGTTTTCCAGCCAAATGTGGGCTAAGGGGAAAAAGCCCAGCCTTGGGCAATCGGAGCAAGACAGAATCGTGGCATTAATGGTGATGAGTAGTGATCACAAACTCTGGTCATTAGTCTAATAAGACTGTATTTAAATTAGCCAGGGATGTTTTTCTTTCCCCTCCAGCCCCCCCCCCTCCCTTTCTTTTTATGGTTATGCATCGGAAAACAGGAAAATATTTCAGTCACAGGGTCTCTGGCTTCATTTCCTTAACGATAGAACTAATTAAATGAAGCGATGCTTTCTAATGAATAATTATTTGTTCTCTGTGAGGCGTAATAATCTCTTTTTCCCCCCTTTGCTTGCCATTATAACATTTACGTGCCGAACTTGTTATATTTATTGATTGTACTACATATGGTTGATTGTACATTGTACAATACATTGTATTGTAAAGCTATATTCAAAAACGATGACTGAATCTCGACAAACTGCTAATATTTATTTTTCATTGCTGTAGGCTACAGTACATACATTATATATTATTGGTCTTATTGGTCTATATGATTTGATCTATTGCTCTTTGTTTTGCTCTAATGAACATAGCCATCGGTAAGTGATTGTGTTGAATCGTACATTGTATTGGTCGTACACAGCATCTTTCCTTTCATGATCAATCTTTTAATGTCAATTATGGCTTCGTTATCATGGTATTAAACTGTCTACCTCTCTTCCTCAATCAATGGACCTCATGAAGATTAGATAACGGATGCATACTGTATGTAATTTCCTTTCTATTATGTGGCAAGGTTCAATGGTGGAGTGTGCTTTACAGTAAACTAAATATGGAGGACCAGACTGCACGCTGAATTAAGACAGCCTATTGCAAATGAAAGCATCGTCAATTTAACACTGAAGGCCTGAAAGTATAAAAGGGTCAAATGTATATATCTTTCGTGCAACATATAGTTTCATAGTTTCTTTACACGTAGTTCAGGGCCGTACTCTATAGGAGAGTATGGTCAGCCTGTGATGTCAGTCACCTATAACATTTGTCATGTACGATATGGCTCCAGATTTGGGCAATTCTTCAGCCCAATCAGAGCCCAATTTTGTCTTGCAAGTTAAATATTACAAAAAAAAAAGTTAAGTGGAGGAGGTACCGTACTTCCTGAGGCCTACTGGCAGTGTGCACAAGAAATGTGGCACTGATTGGTCCAGCGGTTTGCAGGATTAGCTCCTGACACATGCCCTCTTAGCTAGCCTCCTGCAGAGTCACGCTGTAAAAATAGTAGAAATTACCGATATACGTACAGTACAAGAACTTTTTTGAACATTTTTTAAAACATGCCCATACTTTGTGGTGGTCGTTTTGGATATGATTTTGGATATGATCTATAATGTACTTATGGCTCTGAATGCCCATGAGTTATACGAGTTATGGAGCTTCAGGTACAGGCGGTGTTAAGGTCTCGGTGGCCTGTCTCTGCAATGCCGTGCCAAGCCTGCGCACGCTGTGATCACGGCTGACAGAACCCTTGGCTACGGTGTGATCAACAGGGTGCCTCCGGTGATGGGCTGCAGTGGAAATGCCATTCTCTCGCCCAATTTCTGACTGGATATGCACTCTTTTGGCTCCCATCCCGGTTCACAGCAGCCAATTTAAGGGCCGCACCCTGAACCCTGGCGCTCTCCTGCCCCCCAGACCCATGACTTAAGGCACTGGTGTGATTTTGCAGACTGACAGTGACCCTGGCAGGGATGATGTTACCCTGAGACTGGGGATCCAGGGGGGGAGGGGGGGGGGGTGGGGCTGAGCTTCCCTCAGCCCCGTTTTGCTCCGCGGTGACCTTGCTGTGGTGCTTTGCCCACTGGGGGAGAACATGGGAAGGGGAAGTGGAGGGTCATGATCCCTGCGGTGCATGCGCCGGACGCAGATGCTAACGCAGCCTGACGAGGGTCTATTGGAAACATATTCTCCAGGCCCTCGCCACTTTATCCCCTCTCTCTCTCTCTCTGTCCTGATGTGGCTGAGAAGCGATAGCTGACCTTTTCCCTGATGCTGAACTGTTCCGCCCAGCACCATGGGATCACTGTTTACTCACCCTTGGCTCAGCCTTCAGGGAGGAAAGAGCACTGCCTCCACCACACACACATACACGCGCGCACACACACGAGCGCGTGTGCTCTCACTAACTGAATTGTCTCACTGAGCTCTCTAATTTTCTGTGTGAGTCCTTTGTATCTGAGACCTGTTATGCAAGTCCACCCATGAGAGGAGTACAGAGCAATTCCTCATCACATAATCGACAATGTCTTATTGTATCGAAGCATCAGAGGATACTCGTATATCCTCCGTCTGACACATGCAGAGGGCTTCATGTGCTCGTATTGTCTCTTAAAGGCTTATATTGGGACCAGATACACAAATACTTCGTGCTATTTTAACTATGAATTTTATATAAATAGACCCATAAGGGTCCACATTTGGTTCAATGTGTACACTCTTCTGAGTTAAGTCAACGTGGAGGATTTCACTATATGTACAGTGTCTACTGTAAATGGCACAGATGTGTCCCATATTTCCATCTCAAGTATCCCACAAAAGCTTGAATTTATGGCTCCGTTTGTGCTTTTGTTTGTTTGTGACCGAGCTTTTTTTTAATGCATAAATGCATGCGAAGAGGATCTTGGTCCAAGAGGAGGAGGCGGGGGTGGCTGGGACTGGGTGGGTGGACGGGCGGATGGAGCAGGGTGGGGTGGGCTCTCCTTCAGCGCTTCACCGCAGTGCTGTAATCTCCCATCTGGACTGTGTAAATCAAGGCTCTGTATATGCTCAGCTCCGCGCCTCTGACAGATTTACGCAGCTCGAGCTTGTGTTTCCAAGGCTCCAGAGGCAAAGAAAATGTAAACTTTTTGAAACAGTTTATCACAGGAACCAGCGTTGTATCAAAAGTCAAAGATGATAGCCTCCTCAGATGAGGGATGGCTGCTTTGCAGGGTTGCAGATTTATCTTTATTAGGCGGTGTGTTCCTGGAGAGCGTACACTGTATCTGACTCTTAAGTCTGGCCGTTTGGGTTTCGTGAAGCGAGGTCAAGTGAATGTTCTGCTGGCTATCACGGTTGTATCTGTGCCTTTTCCTGTAGAGCTCCGTTTGAGCTGTCATGTATCCATGTCTCTGTTCATAGTTCATCACTATGCCAGGGCAATTACCTTGAACATACGTAACGTAAGTGTGTTGCACAACCACAAACAAAATATCCATTTATCCTACAGAGATTGTCTCACCTCTCTGTTGTGTTCTCTTTTCCCCGCCTCTTTCTCTTTACACATGCACACGCATGCATGCACGATTGCACGTGCATGCACGCACACACGCACACACATAAACGGTCAGACAGACACAGACACACAGACCGACAGATACAGTGAGTACATAAATAGAGAGACAGAGAGGCTTCTCTTTCTATCTTCACTTTGATCTTTCCACAACTCAACGACACATTCAACTGAACTATTCAAATGAACGATTATTTTCCGTAATGCTTTTTCTTTCCTTCGGCTCCCCCAGTTTGAGGTCAGGACCTCGCAACAGCACGTGTGTCGTGGCGGTGTCGGGGGTTCAGGCGATTGAGCTGTGTCGGCAGGGGAGCTGACATCTAACATGCAGGTTAAGTGACAGCCGGGGCACAATAAGGTCAGCGTTGGCGTGTCACCCTTCCAGACCTCTCAGGAACACTGCAAGCGGCAGGAACAGGCCCCAGTCAGTCAACTGCTTGCAGATGTGTCCGGACGCATGTTTCACCGACAAACACACACGAGGCAGGCGCTGCCTCTCTGTCGGAGCCGTCCGGTCACTTCTAATCTGCGTCTCGCTGGCATGCAGGGAGAACCGCGGTCACCACCGCGCGCGTGTGTAACCTCAGACACCCGAACCGCTTGATGGGAATGTTTTGACCAATCTCCTGACGGCGTGCATATTTACATGAGTTGACTAATAGATTGTTCAGCACTGTGGCGGGGAGTTTCAGTAGCACACACATGCTCGGTGCTCATTTAAAGGTCCCATAACATTCCACTCTTTCAGTGTTTTTCAGGGTCTCTGGTAATCATGGTAGGGGAAACGCTGGATCACGCCCCGAAGTTCCTCACCACTTGTTCCTGCACTACATATTTGTGCAAGAGCAACTTATTTTCTCGTATTTCCATCAAGCTCAACTGCAGTTTGAGAAAGCGACATCATAAAAGGTCTCAGGAGAACAGTTATTTTGATTGGTTTTCTCTTGCATAACAGTTGCAGTCCTGAGATGGAACCATTTACTTGAGATGTTCAACAGTGATTCTCAAACTTAGTATTTCTAGTTGGATATGTGTTAGTGTTACCCCATTTTGTGTATCTCTGGGCATCTCTTTATCTTTGGGTATCTCATAATCTCTATCCCATCCTAAAGTAAAATCATCTTAATCTACCTCTGAGAGAGTAAAATGGAACTAACAATTATTTATCTAGGCACCCATTAGAAACTCCTGAAGGACCCCACATCGAATGGTAGGGGAGTTAACCTCACCTCAAGTGCTAACGAGTGAAGAAATCTCAGACGGACGTAGTTTTAAACAAAAGCGAGAGATGAGACTAAATATTGCTGAATGTTGTGTGTGTAAGTTGGGGAGTGGAAATGGGCGAAACAAAAACAGATGATTGATTGACGTTTCACCGCGTCATTGGAGCGCTGAAAAAAGCTGAAGCCTGCTCAAATCTTTTTTCGTTCCGTATCGCGTCACGCCCGTCACGCAGTGACAAGTTTCGGGCCGTCTGTTTGTAGATTCACGTCGCCGGCCTCCATTGAAAATGACTCATAGGCTGTTTGTTGCTTTATCGCGGCTACAGTGTGAACGAAGCAGGAAGTAGCTTCCCCGGGCGGCATCATCAAACCCTCCACTCATGCCCTCACATGTCACACAGACGCCACAGAGGTGTCACCATGCCCTCCGATGCCAAAGAGATGTCACGTAGGTGTCACCGTGCACGGCCTCAAACGTTGCAGAGATGTCAGAGAGGTGTCTAGAGAACAGGAGAGAAGAGTCAGAACGGCTCTTTCCTTCCTGACAAAAAAAAAAGAACATGATGCAAGTGTTTATGAAAGGAAGTTAAGGGTGAACAACTTGGCTGCAGTTCCCACCTGGGGTATGCACAGTATGTGTACACAGACACACGCACGCATGTGTGCACACGAACGCATGCATGCACGCCACACACACACACGCACGCATGTACGCACGCACACACACATGCACGCACGCAAGCGTACACGCACAGCTACCGTACCGTTGACTGGTGAAAGCATTAGATGGTGTATTGATGATCCCCTCCTCCACCCAGGGAGTGCACTTTAGACAATGAGGCCTACATGTACACTCTGCTACAACCTTGATCTGAAAAGAATAGAGGGAATAGAAATACAGAACATAGAGAGTGTGTGTGTGTGTGTGTGTGTGTGTGTGTGTGTGTGTGTGCGTGCGTGCGTGCGTGCCACTTAACTGAATACACTGGCACGTTTCTTATTGTATCTGGTGCTATTTTCAAATACCGTATTATTGTTTTTTAAACCATGCACCTTATGCACATATAGTGCCAGTTATTATATCTGCTGCTATTTTTATCCATGCACCTTTTTGTCTATATTTTACACTTCTCATATTGATGCGACGTCTGACCGGTTTTCCTGTTGCTGTTTTTCTTGAAGCTGCAAATGATGGGAGCTTATACGACAAAGAACTTTATTTTACACTTTACGATGCGACAATGAAGTTGAAGTTGAATTTTAATGTGTGTTTGTATGTGTGTTTGTGAGAGAGAGAGAGAGAGAGAAAGAGACACCAATAAAGCTCCATTGAATTGAATAGAGAGAGGAGAGAGAAGGAGAGAGAGAGGGAGGTGTGTGGATTGGAAGGCAGTCGTGTAAAAAGATAAATCAAAGGATGAGTCTAAACACCGGGCTTAAAAAAAAGAGAAGAAAAAGAAAAACAGAGAGAATATCTGTCAATATTTTCCACCCTCTGTCATCATCAGGGTCTCTCCTCCCGTCCCAGGTCTTGTTTTGGCGTGATTGTGTGCACCTATTGATTGACAACTGGCTCCAGAGCCACTCAGCCCTCTTAAAATACCAGTCCGGGGCTTCGGGTTTCAGGCCCAGGCCTCGGGGCCCGCTATTGTCTGTGTCTGGGAGGTTGGCTCCACGCGGAGCCCAACCCCGTCCAAGCCCCATTCAGCCGGGGCTGCTCGCTTTGTTGAACCTCCACCTCAGCCTGCCTGCCCGCCCCGCTCCCGCTCCCCACAGGGCCCCGACTGGAGGTGAGGCTGACAGGGTGTCAGGCCTGACATGAACATGGCAGTTTATAGGGGGAGAGGGGCAGGTAGACACTCAGACAGACAGACACACGGGCCCAGGCGCCTAGCGTGGCAGCCGCGATCTCAAGAGGCTTCTCTTTCTGAGGCCCCTTCACTCACCCCTTTTGTCTCCGGTGGTGTTGGCATTCTGTTCCGCTTGTTACGGCTTCACACAAGTCTCCCAGCTGGGGTGGTTGTATGGGGCATGATGGTTATCACTCTGCAGGGTAAAGTCCTTAGTGTTCATTTGACTCCGAAGAGTGCACACATGGACCCGGAAGGGTCCATTGGGTTCCATTTGTGCACTCTTCGGAGTCGTGTTTGTGTGTGTGTGTGTGTGTGTGTGGGAGAATGGCAAAAGGCTCACGTTACCTTTTGCGTGAAGGGTAATTGCGAACGCAGTGAGCACTTACTATGAGACCTAGCAGATCATGTCTGTGCGTGCGTCTGTCTGTCTGTCCGTGTGTCTGTCCCGCTATCCAAATATGGAGTGTGTTGCATCAGCAATCACTCAGCTCCATATATGGGCACAAAAGGGGCCAGGTCCACTCAGCTCCATATATGGGCACAAAAGGGGCCAGTGATTTGTTTGTTGTGGACCTGGCCCCTTTTGTGCCCATATATGGAGCTATACGTCCAAAACCCAAATATGTACGAGCTGCGTTCGCTTCCCGCGTTTGCGCGTCTTACTCGTTTGATTTACTGTATAGCCTGAATCTCTGCTCTGTGTTGTTTTGTGTACAGATCTTGGCCGCTGCGCTGACGGAGTGCCATGAGAAGTCCAGTGCCTTGGGAGCCCCGCTCCGCCTGAAGGTGTTCATCGCAGGCAGGAACCGCCTGGAGAACGACGCTGCCACAGCTCTGGCGCAGGCCTTCCAGGTAACTGCATTTTGGAGCTTTGTTTGAACACCTTTTGAGGGCTTTGAATTAATATATCCAATATGCAGAGGCTGCCGAGATTGTTTAACACATTTTGACCTGAGATCAGATTCTAAAAATGTCTGTTTGAAAATGACAGTTTTCTGAAAAAGCTATGTTTCTATGTCAGTCGTTCTTCGATTTTTCAAAAATAGCAGATCTACAAGCTCATAGCGCGCCACCGAGTGGCGCGCTACGAGCTTGTAGATCTGCTATTTCTCAATAGCTAAAGCATAGCGTAATGCTAACACCAAACGGGGTTCCCGCCCCAAAATGGGTTAAATTAATATATCCAATATGCAGAGGCTGCCGAGATTGTTTAATTACCGTTTGGAGCATACGGCTAAGTATTTGCGCCTTTTGATCCATAAAAATCCCCCTGCAAATAGTTCCATGGCTTGTCGAACCGATAAATATGCCACCATCGCGATCCAGCCTAGCAACGGCAGCTGTCAAAAAATGGATTTTAGCGATTGCGCTTTATACCAGGACCTAAAGACGTGTCTGTCCACATGTCCTGGGCCTCCTACGGGTGTAATTATGAAGACCTGTGGACACGTCTCATAAATAGATGAATTAATCCTGGCGTGGGTGTAATGGGGTAACATTGAGCAGTCCTCTTGATCCATTCAATATTCATGACTGGCTATTATTGCATGTCATTGACTGTCATCTTCCTGTCTAATCACACGGATACGGTATTTTAGTGAGGGAAAAAAATAATCCTGTGTTGTAGTTCTAATTCTAGCTTACTATAAACGTTGTTTATAATTGACTTAATTTACTTCCCAGCTGACGGGCAGCCTGGAGGAGGTTCACATGCCCCAGAACGGCATCAACCACGGCGGTGTGACGGCGTTGGCCAACGCCATGGAGCACAACCCAGGCCTCCGTGTCCTCAACCTGAACGACAACACCTTCACCAAGAGGGGGGCTATCGCCATGGCACAGGTACGTTAGCACCATAGGATATGGACAAAGCGTTCTCCGGGTCTGATATGGACGTAAGATGAAGCCTGTCAGTCCTTGAATTGTAAATCGCCATCTTTCTAGATCCGTTTGGGTCCAGCTGGCCATTGGCTGGCCCAGACAACGCGGGGACTTCCCCCCCTTCTTCGTCGTTGGGCCAGGTCCACTCAGCTCCATATATGGGCACAAAAGGGGCCAGGTCCACTCAGCTCCCTACTGTATATGGGCACAAAAGGGTCCAGTGATTTGTTTGTTGTGGACCTGGCCCCTTTTGTGCCCATATATGGAGCTGAGTGCGTTCGCTTCCCGCGTTTGCGCGTATTACTCGTTTCGTAGATCCAAATGTACAGTACTACAAACAGTATCATAGTGGGACAAACGGAGCCAAATTTGTGCTTTCCTGAAAAGTGAAAACCAAAGTTGTTCTTGGATATCTATCTCCCATTCCAGCCTATTGTCCTTATCAACCATACACTTACAGTACATGTAAGACATACAGTAGCCTGGCTACTACAGTACATTGCGATTTCATATGCTGAGAATGATTTAGCCAATCAGTCTCGCGTAGACAGACGATCAGAGATATCTGCCAACAAACACATCTGGTGACATCAAAATTCAATGCGGTGGCTGGAACAGTGGTAAGAAATGGCTGACAACAAAGCTACGCCTCCTGCTTTGAAAACCACCCCAGATACCGTCCCAATATGAAGGACTGCCCTATAGTCACTCTGCATTGCAGTAGTTTTTATTATTTTTTTTAAAACTCCAAATTGCTTCCACCCATTGTCAGCCTCTACATTAAGATGTCACCAGACGTATCAGAGAAGGCGGAGACCTCTGATCGTCTGGCAATACACGCGAGACTAACCCTGATGAATCAAAGTCAGGAAACGGCCGGCGTATCCACAAGAGACGCTGGCTGTCATCTCAGCTGACATCTTAATCAGACTGAGTCGTTGCAGTGCCACGTCCTTTTTAGTCAACAGTCTCATCCGGAGAATGCATGTAATGAAATTTGCCCTAAATCACGGACATCGGGCCGGAGGTCCCAAAGGTTAAGAGGTGCACGGGGTCAGGTCCTCCCTGGACACAATTAAAAGGGAAAGGCTCCCTTTGTCCGAGTCGCCCTGGAGGTCAAGTAGGTCAAGGGGTCAGTGTCAGGGGGAAGGCCCGGCTCCTCGGTTCCTACATGTTGCAGCCGCCCCCCCACCCCGCAAAAAAAAATCGAAGAAGCCGACCCCCAAAAATTAGTGTTTTTTTTACTACCGAGGTTCAACCAGGGGCAAGGTGACGTGATTTGGCGTGCCTTAATCGAGAGAAAAGGAAGCCCACCGCCATGAAAACACTCACTTCTAAGGTCAGAGGACAGCACGGGCACCTGTCACAATCTTGTGTGCGTGTGTGTGTGTGTGTGTGTGTGTGTGTGTGTGTGTGTCTGTGTGTGTCTGTGTCTGTGTGTGTGCACGCTTCTATTTGAATGTAGATGACACAGGGACAAAAGATTTTGAGGAGCAAATTGGATTCATGTCAGAGGTTCTGCTTCTTGATAAAGATGACAGATGCTCTCATAGGCAGGGTAAGCTGGATTCAGATGTTAACACAGTTAAGTGCTATTTGCTCACAATGCTATTATTCTAAATGGCATTATGGCGGGGTGCATGGCTGTGAGAGATGCTGGTGTTCTGCGTGGGTGCGTGAGTGCGTGGGTGCGTGCGTGTGAGTGCGTGCGTGCATGGTTGAGTGTCTGAGGTATACGCTGCTGGTTTCAATATTGAATGGGTATTAAGGACCAAATGGAAACAGTGAGAGTTGATTGAGATAAATGGTGTTGAGGCCTGGGGTCTCAAGTGGGAGAGAGAGAAACAGAGTAAGAGAGAGAGAGAGAGGAGGGGCAGAGAGAGAGAGAGAGAGGAGGGGCAGAGAGAGAGAGAGAGAGGGCAGAAGGTGGACACACTCAGGATAATGATATCATGTTGGATAAATACTGCATTAGTGCTTTTGTTGACCACATGGACCAACTGAAAGCCTGCCTAAATGGATCGCCAGAACAGCAGAACTTTGATATCGAAGACAATACAACAGATAATGATCACCATTAAATTCAGTTTTAAATGTGAAATGTGCACTTGTATAAATTGCAGACTTCTAAACCTGTATGGATCCTTGAACACCACGGCCTAACAAGGTAAAGCAGGACAGATCTGATCAAATAGACGGAGTCTGGCCTTGTGTCTTCGGGGCAGATGAAGAGATGTCTGCCATGTTTACTGACCATTCACTTCAGGGACCCTCAAACTCTCCCCCTAACCACCCCAGGCAAATTCATAGACTCCCCCCCCCCCCCCCCCCCCTCTCTCTCTTTCTCTCTCTCACACACTCTCTGTCGGTTTCTCTGTCTATTTTATTTCTTTGCTCTTTTGTTGCTTTCCTTCTGTCTCTGTTGTTCTTTCTTCTTGTATCTCTCTCTCTCTCTCTCTCTCTCTCTCTCTCTCTCTCTCTCTCTCTCTCTCTCTCTCTCCATATCATCCAGTGCACCCTATACAGTATGTGAGACAGTTGTAAGTCCTCTCCAGGCGTCAGTAAGGCAATCTGCAGGCTGACCGTAAATCACCCGTCAGGCCCTACTATCAGTGAGTGGCACATTCAACATCTAAGCAAAGTTTAATGGTGAGCCATAAAGATTTATGAGTATTCCCTCTCATAGAGGCCGTCTGCTTCAGTATCTCTGGAGATCTGTATCAATGACCCTTTATCATACACATGGTGTTGGAAATTCAAAGAGTTCAGGCAAAAAATGTGCTACTAATTTAACCACTTGTGGTAAGAAAATTGCCGATCCACAAACTCGTGTTGGGATTCAATTCAAACATTATGAAATAGTTTTTGAAAATGTTTGAGGGATTTAGGTTTTCATCTATATTATGACATGGCCAAAAGAGACACCACAGGTTATATGCTTTATTGCTTGGTCCAATGTAATTTATTGATTGAGATATGGGTCTTTCTGATATATTATTGACTCTGTTTAGCTAGGAGATTGAATAGTTTCTGGGTGGAAAGGCACAGATAAGAAATGAGAAAAGGTGTGAAATATTTAATAAAAAATCCTCGCACACAAAGCTCAGTTGACTACGCATGGAAATCGATGCTGATGTTAAGTAGCGGTAAATACAAAATAATACCAGATAACTCATTGCACACCACTCCCACTTTGTAATCACTTTACACAGATAAGGATGAGGAGAAATGTGTTGAGTGTTGTGGAACTGTCAGAGCCATTAACCAGAGCTGTTGAACGCAAGCCTTAATGCGATAAGACTCGTCATTAGAAACATTAAGTATAACAACGACAGTTGCTAATTGAATAACAAACATTTTCATTCCCCACTTGAGCTGTGAAACATGCTTTACAGATGCATTTTTCAACACTTATCTTTTCACTCCGCTTATCAGCTGAGCAAACGGGATCACAATACACACAGTCGTGTGTGTGTGTGTGTGTGTGTGTGTGTGTGTGTGTGGGGGGGGGGGGGGGGGTGGTGGTGGTGTGTGTGTGTGTGTGTGTGTGTGTGTGTTTCTATAGCCTACAATGTCTAGGGCCCAAAGTGGCGTCAGGCAGAAGACTCCAGGCTCTTGAAGAGAATATTAAGATACAAGAGATGAAGAGAAGAGAAAACAAAAGTTACTTATATGGATTTTGGTCTCTTAATAACTTATTTTTGCAACAACCCCATTACCACAAGACACAGCAAGACATTAGTGCAGTACCACACAATCTCTCATACAATACCTAGCATTGACATGCACCAGTATCGGCTGCCATGTGAAGTGGTCAGAAAAATAGCGTTTTGTTGGTTTTCACAACCAAGTGTCACTGTTGCACAGCCTAACATATACACACATATTAACTGTATATATGCTATATATTTCGGGTGTGACAGTACAGTACAGTACAGTACAGTACAGTACAGTACAGGACAGGGACCCCCACACTGTAACTGTCCTTTCTCAACTGTTCCTGTGGGTCTGGAACCCTGGGCATGTTCCTGTGGGTCTGGAACCCTGGGCATGTTCCTGTGGGTCTGGAACCCTGGGCTGGGCATGTTCCTGTGGGTCTGGAACCCTGGGCATGTTCCTGTGGGTCTGGAAGTTCCGGGGAACCCCGTGGACCCCCACGCGGAGTCACGTGATTTTTTTTGTTTGTTTTGGGAACGTTTTATGAAAATATTTTGAAATGCTAATAATTAAAAACAAAATGTAGGAAACCAAAGATAAAGGGACACATAAAAATGTGTACGCGACCCACAAATGGGTCCCGACCCAGTCTTTGGGAAACATTGGTGTAGAAGACTGTAAGGTGGAGGATAGTGTGCGTGCGTGCGTCCGTGTGTGTGTTTAATTAGAGCTTCAACACTGCCGTCCTAGCTGCAGTGGCCAGCCAGCTGATAAGGACAGCAGACAGATGACAGGAGGTGTGCGAGGCTGGCTGGAGACAGCCTTATCTCTGGGCGGAGAAAGACTGCAGCCGCCCTGACTTCCTCACGCAACTGTGTGTGTGTGTGTGTGTGTGTGTGTGTGTGTGTGTGTGGAAGGGGGGGTTATAGGCCTGATTACCTGTGAGTCATCGGTGCTGTTCTGCTTGTGTTGCTGCAGCCAGGTACAGATAGATAGACGAGACAGGACACGGTGGCATGTGTCAGCCGTATATAGGCTTTGATGTCCTTAAGATGTTCTTATGTGTCACATAATGAGCTCTCAGTGCCACCTTGTGTCACAGAGGCGAGTCTTTTACCATGCTGTCATCTACCGCAGCGGCACTCAACCATGCGGGCCGGGCCCACTGATGTACTGCAAGTGGGTCCACAAATATGTAGACAGTATTAATAATATTAGTTTGAAAGAAAATTGGTTCATTCATTCGATACTGAGAAACGGTAACTTAAAGTTTACTATGTCAGTGCCACAAGTTTTGTATTTTTTCAGTTTTTCATGTGTCTGAGGTGACAGTACTTCATTAGACACCCTGGAGTCGTTTTTATGTGCAATGGTGTATTAACTTTGTATTTAGGGTCTCTTCCTGGAGGCTGAACCCTTGACAGTCAAACGGGCCAAGTAAATAAACAGTAATATAGTGACACACAATCAGCCCATCCCATAACCCCTCCCCCTTTACAGCCCCAACTACAGCTGTGGGTGCAGCTTCAGTTCAGGTGGATCACCACCCACCAGGCAAACCAGGCATACTTAATGAACTGGTGGGCGTGTCCACATAACATCATGATTTTAACAAATGCTGTACACTTTTTGGAAAAAGTTCTTCCTCCTTATATTATAATAATAGATCGTGGCACTCCATCTTTACATTAAACATGCTCTGAAAAATGCACATGGCCAACCCATTCGATCACTTTACGTGCAGGCTGATGGCTGCCGTGTTAAGTGGTTAACTGGTTCGGATGGGTGGGGACAACCAGAAAAGGTTGAGAACCACCGATCTACAGTAGCATTTGCCAGTCACAAGCCAGTCTCTAAATACTTGGCTCAACTAGTGACTGGTGACAAACAGTCTCTAAACACTTGGCTCATTTACAGACCTGTGACAAACAGTCTCTAAACAACTAGTGACTGGTGACAAGCTATGGGGGTGAACATTCATACGCAAATAGCAGATCTACAAGTTCACAACGCAGAGATTTGGGGTGGGAAAATCCTATGGGCCAAAGATAGCGCCCTGGGGAACTGTGTTCAACTAACTATACCGGCGTATATGTAAGCCAGGGTTTTCTAATTCCAAGTCTTTAGGGTGGGTGAGATGATTTGTTTGCAAAGCACCAGGCATAGGTTTGTTAGCGACGTCTTTCTATATAGCAGCTATGGTGGATGTTGAATTTAGATGTCCCCAGATGTATCGCTAGGCGGAGATCTCTGACTGTCTGGCAACCCGAGACTACCTCTCATCTGACTAAATCTTGGCCAGTGCATGTGTGTGTGTGTGTGTGTGTGTTTAGACCGAGCAGGGCGCTTGAGCGTGCACTGCACACTCGCGGTAACATGCTGCTGCGTGTGCTGTTTTTGAAATCCTTAATATTTTTGCGAGAATCCTCATTTCGTCGGAACTCCATCCAGCCCCTGAAGTGCTGAGTGGCCTTAAATTGTTGATGAAACCTCTCCATATCAATGCACTTCAACATGGATGTATGACACACTGCACCACAAGGCACGCATGCACACACACGCACACACACACACACACACACACACACACACACACACACACCTTAACAAAGATTTATTGAATTTAAAGCGTGCTTAAAGAAATCGCTCGATTAAGAAGTCATTATATTCATTATAGGTTTGCAATCCGAGTCTCAGGAGGCTGGGAGGGTTAAGGCACAGATGAGCAGCGAGAGGGAGTTGCGGGTAAAAAGGATGGCGATCTATTTCTGTTTGTGTATGCAGACATTTATGGGGATATTAGGCCCGCGAGTGAGATATCCATAAAACAGAAGAAAAAATCCATACGCTGCTTGTGTGTGTGTGTGTGTGTGTGTGTGTGTGTGTGTGTGT
>NC_137883.1:19002690-19165190 GCF_963924005.1 Protomyctophum bolini | reverse complement strand
ACATACATTTGAAAACTTGAAATGGGACATTCTGCATATTCAATTTTGAATTCGGGACTTTTACTTGTACCGGAGTAGTTCTACATTGCAATCTTTAACCCATTAAGACCCGAGGCCAATTCTACAGACACCTTCTAAATCGGTATTTTACTTTACACCCTTTCAAGACTTAAAAAAATAGCAGATGTACAAGCTTGCAGCGTGGCACGAATAGCCACGCGAAACAGTTAAATGACACGGATGTTTTCACAGTTTTAACGGGTTAATTGATATGTGGTTTAAATAGTAGAATGTAACTGAGAAAGAGTGTGATTATTAAGTTGAAGATATCATGGATATGTGAGATACTGTATGAGACATTGCTGGAGGACTTTTCTTTGTATGCCCAAAATTATCCTGAAATCATTATGTCATATTATTATACTGCTATGGTTGTTTGGATCTGAGCCAAGTCTCCTGAGGAGGCACGTTTACTTTGATCACTGTCCTGGACGGGAGTATCCAGACGTAAAAAACGGACGACAATGTTGATGATGATGATGATGATGATGATGATGATGATGGCTGCTATAGTTTCAAACTTTTACTTTTACTCAGCAGAACATTTGTCATTGTCTCCTCCAACTTCCCAAATCCATCATTTAAATAGCAATGTGCCTGGTTGTTTCTTATGCCCAAAAACAACACACCCAAGACTAAATCAGAGACCCAGCAACCCCATTGCATCTAATGCCGAGCCCAGAGTGCTGAGAGTGGCAAGCTTCATGACAATCGACCCATTAGATTTTGAGATATTTTTGTGTGCAATTGGATTATTATTATTATTTTTGCCTGATGGTGACACTAGAAGGAAGACCATAGTGGGGGTTCACCTTCTGGGGTAAATGAAGTTGCATAGTCAATTCCATGGCAATCCAGCCTGTAGTTTTTATATACATATCTTGTTTGGGACCACAGTGTTGGACCTATCCTCTGACCGACCATCCAACCAACATTTGATATCATTAGAGCATGTTGGCCAACATTCAACATTACCATATAACTGCAAAAATAGCTATTATTATTAGTATTGCATTCTTATCCCTTGTATCAGCCCGCCGTTCTCCCCACGAGGGCCAATGTTGACATCCTGCTTCACAGCCTGTCCAGCTGCCAACAGTGTGTGTAGTCAAGCACCCTGAAAGTGTCTGCCACATTGTTCTCCTACTTGAAAGTCAGCAGAGCTTTGTCAGCCTCGTCTTGTGCAGCCCTTTATCGTCTTCACACGCCGCACAGTATTTTTAGACCCTCCGAGTTCATTCCCCTTGTTCCGGTAATTCTTGAGCAATCTTTCAAACCCTCCCCCCCCCTCCCTTTCACCATTGTATTTTTAGACAAAGGTGAAAAATGGCAACCTGATGGCCGATCATGAAGGACTTTCCCCTGGATGAGGGCTGGGTCTGTCTGGACAGAGAGGGAAGGCCTCCAAAATACAATTTCTGGATCAGAGGAGGTTCCTACATGTATGTACTGTATATACACTCATGCTTAATTTATAATTTTTTGCACCACGCTTTTTCCAGTTGAAAATATGTAGTTTTACTTTAGCAAAATGGCTACTAAAGTATATAGACAAACATCTAGGTTGGGTAATTTTTTGAAGCACTTAACACTTTTAGTTTCAATACGATTTAACTTAAACTCATTAGCTTGTCGGCCTGTGACACAGCATGCATACAGTATACCATATTCGATGCACTGACTGGCAGATAATAAACATCCACTGATAGCTCCAAGAGATATCATTTAGTATACATGAAATCCAAGCAAGTGTTTGAAGCCAAGTCATTCTTACAGTAGCAGCCCTGTTGGATGGTGACAACAGATGTGATTTGCAGTGGGGAAGAAGAACAATAAGTTAGCAATGACATGTAGCTGAATGAGGATCCAACACTATTTATAATGACCCCACCATGACACCATCGACTACTGGTGACCCCACAAGAAAGGAGGGAAGAATACAAGGAAGAGCCTGACACACACGTGTGCATAGACCATATATAACACAGACGTCCACGCGCACACGCACACAGAGCCATATGCTACACTGTAAACGACATGTAGCCCAATCTTCTCTTGTCTGCAGTCAGAGCGCTGCATGTGTTTGTGCATGCATGTGTGTTTAATAACGCCGCATTACTGTCTATTTTCCACTGTTACACATCCAAATAGTCTATCTAATCTAATAGTTTGATTACTATTGTTGTACTTGCAACGCATTGCTGTGAAAACTGTATTAATGAGTTTATCTTTTTTTATTTATGTATTTATATTTATTTATTTGTGCACAAATGGGTGCACAGCTGTACCAATTGCTGGAGCAGGCTTAAATCATTTCATCTAAAAATCGTGTGAGAGAAAGTGAATAGAAACTCCTCTGAATGCATCCAATTATGACACGATGTTGCGGGACTACTTTAGGAGAATGCACTGAAGTCTGGAGCTCCCTCTTGAGAGGAAAGTGATTTTCGGCATTCTCCTCAATAATGCATCATGCAACCTTGTGCCTTATTGGTCCACAGAAGTATCAGTGCGTACACTATATTTATTGGTTTAATATCCCCCATTGTATTTCTATATTTTTTATTGCGTCTGTGCTTTCCCCCCTCACATATAAATCTGTCTTGTCTGTGTAGAATGCATGCACATTTGGTGTGTGTGTGTGTGTGTGTGTGTGTGCGTCTCTACGCGCGTTTGTATGTGCATGCACGTGCATGCATGCATGTGTGTGTATTTTTGCAGTACTATATTTATGTGGATTTGTGTTCCTAACTTCCTCTCATGTAGCTACATGGCAATGCTTAAATTGTCCTCCGTTGTCGCCCACCGAAAATAAGCGATCTACAAGTTCACAACGTGTTTCAAAACTTTCAATGCGACGTGTTGTAAGCTTGTTGATCGGCTCTTTTCTGGCACGCAACACTGGCACGCAGCGACATATAAATCAGGCTTAATGTGCGTGCCCATGTTCAGGTCACTAAGTAACAGATACAGCGGACATTCCACGGAGAGCATTCCACTCTGAGGCTTAATTAGGTTTTTTTCTATTTAGCCAGGGTTTCGAGTTGGGGGCGAAAAAAATAAGTAGAAGAGGGGGAGGAAAGAGTAAAAAGCAGCCAAACTGCCACTCCAAAAACCCATGTTAGGGGCGACCGTGTTTCATTTCCTGGTGCCTGCCTCGGTTCCCCCCTAAATAGCATTACCTGTTGAAGCCAGTTAAATCACAGAAAGCCTGATTAGAAGGCTGCTGAGGACTCGGGGTCTGGGCAACAAAGTACGGACTAGCCTTTAATTCAATTTATCTTTATAAACATACACATCTGCCCTTGATTTGCCGCAAATTTTCAAGATGTTTTTTACAGCTTTGACAGAAAAGTTTGGGCTCAATTTACTTTCCACCTCCTACAGTAAGAGCCTTCTTTCCTCTCCAGAACCATGCGTTCTGTATCTGGATATTGATCATTTAGCTCATAATAAGGTCTGGGCCTCTGGGCTAGTGCGTTCTGGATAAAACAGTGCATAAAATATAGTCGTAACAGTGCATTAAGGACCGGGATCAAACGCGAGAGCTACATTAGCCAAGACAATAATACATTTCCTGGGTCAATTCATGGTTAATAAGGATATGTTTTCTGAATGTACTTACCAGACATTCAAAAATATAATTATAAACCTTCACATCTCTGTGACCTCTGTTAGTACATGACATCATAGATCTGTTGAAATGGAAGCATTAATAAAGCCTTTTGTATGAACGGCAGTCCTTCAACCGGAGGACATAGAACACAATGTTATGTTGATGAGGTTGTTGATTGCATATCCAATGATATTAAATGAACCTTTTTAAGGATACTTCCATTGATAAAAAAACGTGACAGAAACGTACGTGACAGAAAACAGACAGAGATTATATTTCTATATAATAATTAAATATTATGAAAGTCTCATATGTGTGTCTTTACTGGCTTAATGGACACAAATAATAGGATAATACTGTATAATACTGCACAGGCAGCACTGCTCTAATCGCCTCCGTAGATTCTTAGATGAAGATGACAGACTGAACACTACTTGTGGCTGATTCATGCACAACACCCCCTCACCCCCACATGGGTTAGGACCTAACACCCCCACATGGGTTAGGACCCAACACCCCCACATGGGTTAGGACCTAACACCCCCACATGGGTTAGGACCCAACACCCCCACATGGGTTAGGACCTAACACCCCCTCACCCCCACATGGGTTAGGACCTAACACCCCCTCACCCCCACATGGGTTAGGACCTAACACCCCCACATCGGTTAGGACCTAACACCCCCACATGGGTTAGGACCCAACACCCCCACACCCCCACATGGGTTAGGACCTAACACCCCCTCACCCCCACATGGGTTAGGACCTAACACCCCCTCACCCCCACATGGGTTAGGACCATAGAGCTATTCATTTTTCAGTGGAAGTTGCTCAGTGGCGTTTTGAAGCACCCGGAAGACTTCCGGAAGTATAATTATAACTCAATGGCTCGAGGGAGCAGACGTTTAGCCACGCACGTGACGTCATGAACGTCCGTCCACCTCCATTAGAGTGCTGCAATTACACATTTCGCCAGTAGGTAGTGGCATCTTCAATGTTGGATAGCCTTACTGGGGGCTTGGTTAGGACCCAACACCCCCACACCCCCACATGGGTTAGGACATAACTACAATGTAATTACACTCAGTCGACCAGGGGCTGGCTGGAGGAGTGCCTAGTAGCTTCCAGACTCCTGTGTCTGCCCCCCCACCCCCACCAGACAAGGGCGCTCACTCAAATAGGGGCCGCGACCTACCTTTGTCAGCCACTGACCTCTGGGACAATCGCGGGATCCACAGACATAACATTTACAGAGGAAAAGGGGGTGTGGGGGTTAAGCAGACAGTGGAGAAAGAGAAAGAGAAAGGGTATTGGCTGTGGTACAAGTTGATTGTCCATAATAATAATTATGATTAAACAAAACGTACAATATAAATATGTTATATTGAGAATATACTCCTGAAACCCCTTGTTTTTTGGGGGGGGAGGGGTGGATAGCAGCGTGCAAAGAAACATCCTGATATGATTAAACAACACAAAGATGCAAAACACTAGCCGGCGAACATTTCCCATCAAAATGATTTATATTGTTAACCTGTTAAGACCAGAGGCCTTGTTATCAGTGGTTATCAAACCTTTTCATGTCATGGACCCCCAAAATTATTGTATTTCGCCGCGGACAAAAATATTTAATTCCAGGGACTCCCGAAAGCAAAGAGTTGAGTAAGAGGAAGTTCAAAAATATATACAGTATATTGGCACAAATCTTTCTTTCTAAAATAGCTAATAACTCTACCAGCTCATAGGGCAGCACGAAGTGACGCGCAGTGAGCTTGTACATCTGCTATTTGTGAATAGTCAAAGTATAAAATAATGATTTAAAATCTAAAATCACATGCTTTTAGGTTATTAATGCTTCATTCATACAGGTTGATTCATACAGGTTATTTTTATCTTAGGTTTTATGACTTTATATCAATTAGGCTAGCCCAAAAAACCTGAACTTTGAACATTCAGTGGATTTTCTGTGGTCTGGGGTTTTCGCTGTGTGAGAAAACCAAGCCCCCAGTGAGGCCCTCCAACGTTGAGGTGCTTGGCCCTAGTGGTGAGAGCAGGGACTGCAGGCGGACCCGTGGAGTTATGACGAGGAAACCCCGTGCAGAAACCCCCAGATCACAGAAAATCAGCTGAATGTTAAAAGTTTGTTGGGTGCAATTGAGCTCAGAAAACCTTTTTTTAATGTCACAATCCCTTTAAAAAGTACTGACTAGAGCAATAGTCATGTTCTTTTTTTAATGCACTTACAGTATGACACAAACTACGAGTTTGAAAAAGAAGAAAATAATCCTTGACAATAAATTGCATGTCAAAACAACCTCTTTTTTTTTAAGGACCATAAGCCTATAAGCCACCGTACGACGGTGTAGCCGCATGGCGGAGAATAAATTACGCATTATGAGAGCATTCGGAGTAAGCTACAACCATCGTGCGCATTACAGTATGTTATCAGGGGCACTATCGGAGGAGAGGCCGAGCTAGAAGTGTAACAAATCCTTGCTGCTTTGACCATGATAAGCATCACTTATCACTGAGAGCGCCCATTAACAGCAATGGCTCCATTAGCACTATCTGCTAGGCTATTATGATGGCCTGTACTGTACATCTTCATGTTTGTATGAGGAAACCATTTAACATCTCTTGTGTGAGAAGGGCAAGCTTTTAGTCTAATCTATCTCAAACAGCAAGGCCATGTTGTCTGCGGGTCATGGTAGATGGAGGAAGGGCGTTTTACAGCAATGAAATGCTAGGTTATGTTTTTTGGTTCATTTTATGAAAATAATTGAAAATGTAAAATAATGCCTCTGCCCTCTGAGAACGTGCTTATGGGGTGATCGCTGTGTGGCCAGAATGTCCAGATGTATGTTGTGTCGTGTCATGTGTTGTGACGTGTTGTTTTGTGTGTGTGCGTGCGTGTGTGTGTGCGTGCCCGGCCCGTGGTCAGAGGTCCTGTCCTGTCCTGAAGCGGGAGTGGATTAGGCCTTAAGGGGGACGGCTGAGTAGTAATTACTGTCTGACCCTTGGCTCCACGCTGGAACGTCTGACGAAGGCGGGGAGGGCTTGGCTGAGGGGAGGGGTTATAGCGATAGGGGGGATGGGAGGGGAGGTCTCTGTTTTGAGCAGGAGATGAGGATGGTATTTGTATGAACAGACACTAGAGATTATTGTCCTGTACACTTCCTGTACCCCCCCCCCCCACCCCCCCACACACACACACCCCGCCCCCATCATTACATGAACCCCCTACTCAAGCTTGTGAGGTATCTACACACACCATTGAATGTATGCGCAGACACATACACATATGGCTCTATACTGTATATACATGTGCACGCACACACACACACACACACACACACACACACACACACACACACACACACACACACTGATCGGATGACATCATTAACAATCATTAGTGAGACACCAGGAAGTGCAGAGATCTCCGGCTCAGGGTCTGGCTGTGTGGGATCAGGTTAGCCCGCTGGAGATGAGAGATTTGAAGAGGAAAGCTTTCACTGATCCTAGTTTACCTCACCTTCACTCTCACTCTCGCTGCACTGGTACCTCCTCAGGGCTAAAGCACATGAACCCTATCGTCCCAATTCTGAGGGCGAACAATCAGCGTAAATTGCAGACCTATGAGCTGTACTTTGACTTTGGGTGAATGGATTTGGCTTGGACCAGGGTTACCGCCTGAACAGTTTGAGAACCATTGGACTAGATGGAGGGAAATAGCAGCAGACTATAGAGCCTGGTTGACCCCAGTCAACATTAATGTGCTTAGAGTGGACACATAATTATAGAACCAAATTATGGACCTGCTAGGGTCCATTTATAAGTCTCAAGACAAATTGAGGATTTTTTGAATTTGTGAAAAAGAACCTGCAGTGTGCACTTGAAAATACAGTGATAAAAAGCTAATATTTACACGCCTGAGGGCGAGAAGCGACCTCGCCCTAAATGGGTTTAATATTGATGACATCACGTGATGTCACGAGGCATGACCATATATGGGGTGTGACTGAATGGCTGGGGGAAATGCACAATTTCATAGTAAATGTGACCTGAGGTCGCAATTCAAATTTTTTTGAAAATGAAAGAAATATTTTATTATTTTTTATTTTTAGTATAATTAAAATATTGTAGAGACCGAATATAGATAAGCCACTGTTTATGCAGTGCGTTATACCTTTGACAAATGGCAACAAAAAGGGCTGATAAAATATACAAAAAGCATGCACGCACACACATACAGTACAGTACACCAGGAGCTACATAATGTACACTTGAGAGGGGTGATCCGTGTTTTCATAGCCCATCACTTTGAACTAGATACGGGGCATTGTGGTTTCTGTGGCCAGGGTAGTGATTTGGGCTGGCGGTGGGCTGCAGGCTGGAGCCACGGTTGCTCAGAGGGAGAGGCTTGTCCTTCCAGGCCCAGGGAAAGATGACACGCTGCCTGGGACTAGGTTAGCCAGTGGCAGGCCTCTCTGAAAGGATGGTTCTCCGTGTCCATGCATGTCAGGAGCTGTTGTGTTCTTATGTGACAGTAACCACAGCTACCACAAGACAGGCAACACTGCCCTCGCTGTCATGGGCGACAATGCTGTGTTATCATGCACAGGCTGTTCTTGTGGCACAACTTTGACATGGGAAATGGAAGAAAGCTCTGTGTGTGCGCGTGTGTGCATGTGTATTAGGATGTGTACGTATGGATTTAAAGCTTTGGATTTTCTGTACGGTAGAGTGTGTTAATACAATAACTAGCAAATCTACAATTGGTGGATGTGATGTCTCCCTGTAGACCCTGGTGGCACCCATTGGTGGAGAAGTAGTGTTGCCCGATACTGAAAAACAAAACCAAACGACTCCCTGTTGAGCTGGGATGTCTTCTTGGAGTGGTTTTCAACACTTTTCATATGAAGGTCCATAATCTATTCTGCATTTGAGTCACAGACCAGCATTTGATGACATTTTGCCTCTCAGACCCAAAACTAAAGAATTTTTTGTTGTCGTTGGATAAGAATTCTCTAATTGTGTAGACTTCTTGTAAATTAAGTAATGCTTAATTACTTATGTTTAACACTTGAGAGTGAAAATTGAGACCAAATGGTGGATCCATTTGTCCAACCTATGCGGTTTCGGACCGGGTTAGAACATAAAAGTTACATATTGCAGCTTACGTACGTACGTACGTACGTGCATAAGTAGACATCTTCATATGGATTGCCAACGGTATGTGTGTACAGTTATTATTATGATTTCCAGCCACAGGATATTATGTGTCATGTCTCTGTGTTTGCTGAATGCTTCACTGGTGAGGAGAGAAGAGTGACCCCTACTGTGAAAGACACCACATACCAGCTTGATGCTGCTTATAGTCCATGGACAAACACCACAGTACCTCTATGTTGCTGAATTGGCACTACATCATACAATGCTGCTGTGCGCCGAAAATAGGCGATCTCCGATATTCTTTTATTGGCAATATTCGGCACGTGACACCATTGTACGACAAAGTATAAATGAGGCTCATGTGTACACAGCAGCGACCACTTAAGAATGTCATTTTTCATGAATAGGGTCTATGATTACAGCAGGGAAGGGCTTGAAGTCTTTGAAAACGGAAAACAAAAGGTCTTCTCTGCTGTGATGATGCACATACAGTACGTCTCCAGAGACGGGCCTGGGCCCGATTCAACCTTTCACACAATCCACAGCCAACAATGCAACAAACCCGGCCCTTGTAGAGGTACCATTGTGCTGGAGCACGCCACAGCTGTGGAGAATCACATTTAGGTGTCAGAGGCAACTAATGTTTCTTTAATTGGAATAGTGGTATTAGCTCATGTTTCCTCCCTGTGCTTTATGAATCCCCCGTGCCTATTGTTTGGAAGTTCGAGGCTGACGTCGCGTTGGCGGCCCTGGCTAATTGAGAGAGTGTGTGTTTGGACGAAGTTCAAAAGGAACAGGAGTTTCTTGAGTGTGTGTGTGTGTGTGTGTGTGTGTGTGTGTGTTGGAAAAGGGGTGTTTTTTGTGTGCGTGTGCATCTGTTTGTATATATTTGCACAGTATATATATATTTTAGTGTGTGTGTGTGTGTGTGTGTGTGTGTGTGTGTGTGTGTGTGTGTGTGTGTGTGTGTGTGTGTGTGTGTGTTCAGTATTTCCTCTCCAACACTTTCTATTGTAGGCTACTTAACAATACACTTTCTGACCTTATACCCGTGCAAAGTCCTGGATATCACCCCTATTCATCACTAAATCTAACCTAGACAGATTTGAAATCAAATATGACAAGAGATAAATCAACATGAAGAACTTGCAGTGTCTTCATCCAAATCCAAAAATAATCCAATTGTTTATGTTGCCAAATGTGTAATATGCTTAATATCCCATTCTAATTTGTTTCAAATAAAAAAAACGTGTTAAAATTATAATGTAAAATACAAAAACAATTACGATTTTTGTGGAAAGTGGAAAACCACGAATGAATGATAGGAACCGTTAGGCTATACTGTATAACTAAACTTTCTAATTTTAATGACTAAATTCAATATTGTGATAGGTTATCAGACTTTCTTGAAGAGTCATCCCTGTGGGGCTCGATAAGTACCTGACTTTTTTGCACTCCCCTAATCTCTCCTAATCTCAAGAGACAAGATTACTGGTAATCTTGGGCAAAGACACACCAATCCCTTTTCTAATATGGGATCTTAACACTGGATCAAGACAATTTGCTGTCACAATCCAGGTCAGTAAGGCTAAGGAAGATTTAAGAAAAAGGACTCTCAGTTTTACAGCTTTCACTAACGGGTTCAATAAATCTGAATACAGTTCCCAACGCTTGCCTACTCTTTCCTATGGAGAGTATAGTACAACAAATATTAAGTCTAAAATTAAAATATTTAACAAATGGTTTGGTAAAAGCATTTTCCTTTATATCAGAATCAGCTTTATTGTCATCACAGCCTTTTTTCTGTGTGGATCATAGATATTTACAAGCTTTTGCTACAAACTGTACAACCAAAAGGTTATCAAGCTTTGCTACAAACAGTACAACCAAAAGGTTATCAAGCTTTGCTACAAACTGTACAACCAAAAGGTTATCAAGCTTTGCTACAAACTGTACAACCAAAAGGTTATCAAGCTTTGCTACAAACAGTACAACCAAAAGGTTATCAAGCTTTGCTACAAACTGTACAACCAAAAGGTTATCAAGCTTTGCTACAAACAGTACAACCAAAAGGTTATCAAGCTTTGCTACAAACTGTACAACCAAAAGGTTATCAAGCTTTGCTACAAACTGTACAACCAAAAGGTTATCAAGCTTTGCTACAAACTGTACAACCAAAAGGTTATCAAGCTTTGCTACAAACTGTACAACCAAAAGGTTATCAAGCTTTGCTACAAACTGTACAACCAAAGTCTCTTAGCTTAAAAAAAAAACATATTTACTAGCGAACTAGAGAAAATAGGCTGTCCACTAGGTTAAAACAACATGTTGCATCGTGATCGATGCGTAATTCTATTAGAATTCGAAAGAATTTAAAAGTTTGATAGAAAAGAATATTTTGGAAAATCACCAGGGTTCACGTGGTTACACAATGAAAATGACTCTTCTACTGTATGTCAGATAAAAGATATCACAACACATTATAAACCATTAAGAGAAACGACTTCATTTTATTCATCTTGAACTAACAGGTGCTGCTCGTGTCAGATCAGTGTCAATTGAGGATTACAGCATGTGGCGCTGAGGGATTGGAAACGCAACTCAAGAACCACAGTCATACTGTACGAACTAAGATTACAAATATGGATTAAGAGGAGAAATAAGACACGGACAGTGCTAAATTCACAAGATGATCCGTCGGCATGCCACAGCATACATACTCATTATGTGAGAACAAAATTAATCTGGATTTATAGGTGGAGTCAAAAGGATTCAGGCAAGGAGATTATTGTAAAGACAGATGGATGACACTTGGATGATATCTTGAGTTCATTTTTACGCATGCACGCACGCACGCACAAACATATTTAAATGTATACAGAGAATGTCTACATGCGTATGTTTAAGAAAAAGAAAATAGTCAAAACTACTTTTTGATCCCTTTAATTGATAGTTGCATAGTTACAAACACAGAGAGAGAGTAGGGGAGTGACATACTGTGTGTGTGTGTGTGTGTGTGTGTGTGTGTGTGTGTGTGTGTGTGTGTGTGTGTGTGTGTGTGTGTGTGTGTGTGTGTGTGTGTGTGTGTGTGTGTGTGTGTGTGTGTGTGTGTGTGTGTGTGTGTGTGTGTGTGTGCCCGCACACCGCTAGCCTCAGAGGTGAGTGGTTTGGAGAGAATTCATTAGGGTGTAGACAGGTGTCTAGTATTACACTCCTCTAGTGAAAGTCTGCAGGCCTAGCTGTCTGTACACTAGACTCTCTCACTTTCTCCCTCTCTCTCTCTCTCTCTAAGCGGTAAAGCTACACCAGCCTGGATGACATTTCCAAAGACAGCAGGCCACTGATTAGTAAATGGCCTGCTCTGAAACAACAGCCTCTGATCTTTATCAAAGTTTAACATCCCTGTTGTCTTACTCTCTCTCTCTCTCTCTCTGACGCACGCACGCATGCACGCACGCACGCGCACACACACACACACACACACACACACACACACACACACACACACACAGAGTGTGTGTGTGTCTCCCTCTCTCTCCATCCTTGCTATCTATCCGTCTCGAAGGCCTGTCTCTCTTGGGAGCCGACTATAAGTACTCCATCAGGCAAACCGCATTAGTGTAATTTCGTCCCAGGAAATTAGCAGAGCAGAGCGGCGCCAATTAGAAGTCAATAGCTGGCTTTATTAATCGAGCTAGCCATCGCACTTGATTAGATTAGGCTGGAGCTGAGGCCTGTGTGTGTGTGTGTGTGTGTGTGTGTGTGTGTGTGTGTGCGCGCGCTTTCATCTCAGCTTGTGCTTTGCATTTTGTGTTTGTGTGCATGTGTTTGCTTGTACTTACGCGTGTGTGTGTGTGTGTGTGTGTGTGTGTGTGTGTGTGTGTGTGAGAGAGAGAGAGAGAGGCAGGTGCTGCTGACTTGCTGATCCTGTCTCATTGCTACTGTCTTCAGCTCTGTCAGAGCTCAGTAATATGTTGATATTGACTGTCTCTGACTGGAGGCACTCAGAGACTACACACTGCAGTAGGAGGCAGGAACTGGTGGCATCATCTATGCACGCACAGACTAGCCTGTCAATAGGCTAAATATCCTGATTGCAGTTATGTTATATACAACCATTAGCATAGTCATACCATTACCAGCGGAAGGCCATGTACGCTGCAGAACAATATACCATCAATTACACAGTGCAAAATGTAATGAGAGGGTTAAAAGTGTTGCAAGGTTCAATTAAGATCCCCATTGCTTTCTTACAGTCTATATATGTGCTCTGCATCATTTGATTATGGGTGACTTTGAGCATAGGTCTGTATATTTAACAGCTTGGGTAGTAGCATTATCCGCTCATACTGTATATGCCAACATCGACTGAATGTCTTGGACATTATATCCCCTCGTATATCCGATCTGCGGTGGATTACAGTGTGAGTTTCCTGTGTTACTCCTACTTTCATCCATGCATTTTGTAATCTCGCAATCTCAGACGTCGCCGACATCCGTCACAAACCTGTCCTAATCCATGCAGCGTGTCTGCCAACAGCACATGCTCCTGAACTGCATGAACCCTTGCATCCCTATGCTGGGCATGTCATAATAGGCCAACATTTGTCCGAAAAGAACCGATCTACGAGTTCACAACATGTCACAACGAGCTTAGTCTCAGGTAGCCAGGCAACTATTCCTCAATCTCCAAATGCTATATAGAGTATAACTACGCCTCCTGAAATCTGAGTAATCTGTTGCTTGCTAAGCAGCAAGCAATATATGCTTAGATGATTTCTATTTTATATTAGGATGAAGTTGCGCGACTGTAAAGACGAAACGGAAGTTGGGAGGAGGCTTTATTTCCATTTTACTCATGATCAGAGCTTCCGTTCTCCAGACTGTCTGTATGATGGAAGCATTTGAAAATTGCAAGAGGCAACAGTCTGGCCACGCGAGACTACAACAAGCTTAGATCGGATATGTTTGGTGAAGAGATTTGGTGTAGAGGGAAAAGAGGAGGCTCCTGGGGACATCCCTGTGGACCTCTGACGTCATGTTGATGTCAGTCTTGGCCCTTTGGCCAAAAAGAACACGCACGCGCACAGCCGCACACACACAATCAGAATACTGTATGTGACAAATATTCAGGGATTTACTCCCGAGGCCTAGTGTGCACAAGAAATTTGGCACTGATCGGTCCTGTGGTTTGCAAGACTATACCCCCCCCCCCCCCCCCCCCCAACCATCACATTCACACACAGACCCTCTTCTAGATGGCTTATATTAAGGATTGGAGGATTGAACACAGTAATTAAGCCTGGAATGTTGGAGAATGTTAATAACATTTGACCCATAAACTCCTTACACACTGTGAGCGTTTGTGTTTGTTTGAGTGCAAATTCGATGAGGCGAATAGAAAAAAGCTAGATTTTTTTGTTTCATAAAATCAACCTGTAGGCCTATCACCAAGGCATCACCAAATTAATAGTTTGATGTGAAATATTCATGACGCATTTTTCAGATCGATCACGCTCCCGGCGTCTATAAAGGACTTAAAGAGTAAATATTTTACTCTCTGAAAGCTAACCACATGAAACCTATAGTATCACATTTCATCAGCATGTCATAAACAGTCACAGTCGGTGAAAAAAGCATATCTAGCTTTGTACATTCGGCGAAAAGAGACGTAAAAAGAAAAAGGAGATGAACAAGTATGTCAACAAGTCAATGAAGTATTCTATCGTGTTCAATAGATCAGGCTGTTTCTCCTTCTTTTTCCTGTCATTCTCTTTCTTGTCTGTCTTCATTGGACAGCACTTTGGTCAACTTCTTTTTAAATGTGCTTTATAAATTCAGTGGTGGAAAGTAACAAAGTACATTTGTCATTTACTTAAGTACTGTACTTAAGTGAGGTATTTGTACTTTACTTGAGTAATTCGAATTTCCAATACTTTTACTTCTACTCCACTACATGTCGGAGGCAAATGTTGTATTTTTACTCCACTATAATTATTTGAAAACTTTAGTTACTTTGATTATTATTACAAAAAAATAATCAAATACAAGCTCACAATGCTTTGCGATGCATTGTGAGCTTGTAGATCGGCTATTTTCAAACAATGTTAATACATTTTAAGTTTTTTAAACGAGACATTCTGCACAATGAATACATTTACTTTTGGTACTTTACGTACATTTACTCAAGTACATTTTGAATTCTGGACTTTACATTGCAGTGTTGAATGATACTTTTACTTAAGAGGAGAATGTGAGTACTTTTTTCCACACATTAGGATTTTAATGATACTATAGAGCGGTGCCCGTGGGGCCTCTATAGCGCTGCCCGGTGGCCACTGGCCTACCCAGATATTTATACAACACTTATGCCATATCACAATTGTATAACATCCAAATTAGGGATGTCCCGATCAAGTTTTTTCGCTGATTCTGATCATTTGAAAATGACGTGATACGATTTCCGATAACCGTGATCGGATCGGGGCAACCTATACCGCTAACACTTTTGACATATTCAAGTGAGCCCTGATCCAGAAAAGGTTTGGAACCACTGCATTACTCTAAAGTAACAGTAAACGGTACACCCTGTATACCTAGCTGTTACAGCACACAGATGTCTTATTGAGACACCCTGTATACCCTGTTACAGCACACAGATGTCTTATTGAGACCCCTGGCGGTCCCCGGACCCGACGTTGAGAACAAGTGCTCTAGTCTAGATTAGTAGTTTTCAACCATTTTGATAATGAAAATAACAATTCTTCTATACATTCTCTAATTGTGTAGACTTCTTGTGAATTAAGTCAAATGAAACCAAGTCCATTTTGTTTCATTTTACGCTCTGAAGAGTTAAAGATTACTAAGGGTCCATTTGGTTACCAACTCTCCATCATTTATCTTGGGACCACCTTGGACCCCCTCAAGGACCATTGGTGGTCCCCGGTCCACTGGTTGAAAACCAGTGCTCTAGATAAACGGACCCACGCAGGTTTGACAGCTCTGGTGAAATGATGATGAGGTGAATAATGGATTTCAGAAATGTAAGTGAAATGCCTACAGTAGGTGTCAGCGCTGTAATTTTCTTCAGAATTCTGGACGGAGTTAAATGTGTCTTGGAAAGAGGTAAAAGATCTAATCACCGCCGAAGCTCACCACCAGCACTGAGTAGAGGAGTTGGAGGGTTTGAATTTCACCAAGAGAAAACACTTGGAAATCCTAGGCCCCTGGGACTCTTCAAAACATGGAGTTATGGAACCACTAAATGTTCAACACAGCTGAACCGCAGAAACCCCACTCCCTCAAAAGCGTTCTCTCTCTGTTGTACATGCACGCGCACGCACGCGCGCACGCACACACACACACACACACACACACACACACACACACACACACACACACACACACACACACACAAAACCGTCACTAGCCTTTAGACCAATATGACAGCCCAGGCGCCATGAGATTTCAAACACAGTGTGCAATCAGAGGTATGAATTCAGCAAAAAGAAGAAAAAAAAACATTCTGAGAACTGGGTGGTATGAGACTTTTAAGTTAACACTAGTAGGACCCAAAAAGCCGTTTTAGCCACTTCCTGAGACATGCAGGCCCCAGACGGCACCAGCTAGCGGCCTTTATTGGGCGTCACTGGCCCAGAAAAGACGGCTTCCCCTGGGCCGCATCTACAAAGCTGGTGGCTAAGTTTCTCTGACAGCTACATGCTTTAGCAGTTGCAGTTCTCATTCACCCAAACCCGGCCACTGAGACTAGCGCTTAGGGGACAGGGGTCTATCGAGTTAGCATGGCTGTAGTGGCAGCGGCTTGGGGGACGCATTACGAGATGGAGGGTATTTAGCTATAACTATAGCTGCTAGACAAGACAGTCTGTCTACCATAAAGTGTGTTATACTTTGTGACCTTATTGACAGTGAGTGTGTGTGTGTGTGTGTGTGTGTGTGTGTGTGTGTGTGTGTGTGCGCACGTGCACGTGTCTAAAATGGTATTCACTAGTAAGAGATCGCACCTCTACTTAACACATCAAACGCAGGAAACGTTAATTTGAGTTCTTAGTTAGCCGTCGGTCCGGCAGACCATTAGACTGACCACTAACCAGTGCCACCGCTCCGTGGCTGTGACTCACGAGTGAAGATTCATGCCGTCTTTTCTTTCCTTTTTGCTTCGTACTTGCCATGATGACTGTGGTGTGATGATCAGACGATATTACCCACCCACTGAAGGAGAAAGACGGGCAGGGCAGGCTAAAGAAGAGCCATGATAAAGACGAGCCATGCTAGCCTAGCCTAGTACTACTACTAGCCAATAGCTATGCTGTGTGTGATGCGATCGAGGGAATGACAGCGGGATTCGTCGCAGTGTTCAGTGGTGCATTGTAACCGCTTCTTCCTGTAAAAACAACTGCAATGATATTGCTGCTGGGGGGGACCAATATTTCAAGAACGCATCCTAGAAGCAGATCAGTGTGACAGATTCGGCGAGGCGCTCATCATCATCATTATCATCAGGTAAGAAGAATATCGTGGATTGAGAAGGGCAGATGAAATGAAACGATGCAAAGACGCGTTGTCATTATGTATCTACCGTATCTGTGTGTCTTTGCATTGCATCATCGTTGCAATCGTCATGTTATAGCCTACTTACTGTAGTTACCATACTATACGTTTTACTCCTATATTGATTATTTTGTATTTATAGTGCTATATACAGTATTGATAAAGTGCATTATTGCTAGAATAGTGCCCATTGGGTGTGATCAATTGGCTAACATGGTGACGGGTAGCGCAGCAGTGTTATGTCAGAACGTGCCAGCTCCATATACGGAGATCTACAGTATAGGGGTCATCAGTGCCCGTTGGGCCTGATCAATAAAGATTCTGAGAATCATGTGGTGTTATGTCAAATGCGTTTTGTTACTGTACTTTCTACTGTACTGTAAGTGAATCGCGTTGGGTTACAAATGTGTTGGTATACTAATACCACTACAGCCCTCTATGCATTGTTGTTTGTGTTTACTGTAAATTGTTCTGGACTAAGAGCATCTGCTAAATGTGTAAATTGTTGTCCCTGCAGAGTGTGGAGTTGGACGTCCTCGCCCTGTATTCCCTGGGATTCCTAGAGGTTGGAGTGGACTTTGCGTTTGTGTGCACACATACAGTAGTAAGACAGGTAACAGCTAACAGGCCTATAGTGAGCACATAGTAAGACAGGTAACAGCTAACAGGCCTATAGTGTCAATAATTCATAACTTGATTGCCTCTGAATTTGCTTTTCCGGAACTTTTGAACTTGCTCTTGTTCAAAAGAGTGCAATAGCTGCTACATACTGTGGTCTACTGCCCACGGTGGATGCAGACATTGCAGAACCACTTGCCATGTGGTAGCATCTGAGACAGTCTGTGGTTGGGGTGGCTAATCTTATGTCCTATGCATGGAGGGAAGCTCACATCCACTGATGTATTGGGCTGTCCGCACGACCCTCTGCAGAGCTTTGGGGTTCAGGCCATTGTTGTTCCCATGCAGATACAGCCAGTGATCAGGATGATCTCTGTGGTGCCCCGTAGGACTTTGGGGTCCATGCCATAACATAATTATAAAACATATAATGTGGGCCTAGTGGTCCGGTCACCTAGGCTGTTAATCCAGCCTGACGCGGGTTCAACTCCCAATCCCGACGACCTTTGCTGCGTGTCACCCCCCCCCCCCATCTCGCTTCCCATTTCCTGTGACTTTACTTTCAATCTATGAATAAAGGCAGAAAATGTCCCAAAGATATCATTAAAAAAAAAAACACTGCATGGTTTGCAAGATTTGCCACAGACAGACAGACAGACAGACAGACAGGCTACTGTCCTGATGACGTACCATGTCTTGTCTGTATTTTTTAAACATACCGTATAAAGTAAATATATTTTAAGTTATGTTGTCAACATAAGTAAGCAATGATATTCTTCAGCACATTATTACCAAATCCTCTCCTTAAACAAATTAATGAAATGGGGAATTTTGTTAAAATGAGCCAGTCAGTTTTCCATGCCAGCTGCATCCATAGAGAGCATATGCCAGGAAAACAGTGATCACTTATGCATCTTGCCAAGGTGCCTTCTCAAGAGTGGCAATCTTACACCCTGTCAACCGATCAGCTTACAAGGCACTTCCATCTCAAACCTAATCACAGAGCAACAATAGCTGAGTAGGGCAACAATGAAAAGAGGCATTTCATATTCATCTCCTCTGTGTCAGGAGGAGTGAGTGCCAGCTTGACTGACACTGTGGGCAGGTGATGTTGCCGGATACAAAGCAGTCTGGGGTTACCAAGTTAAACTGACACCTCTTAGCGCCACAGCCACTGGGGAACTATGTGATTACCAGTGGAGTCTCAGAGCCCAGTGATTTATGGCAAAACCAAAAGAGAAGACACTTACTGTATATGTGTGATATCGGCTGCTAAATATTTTTTCTTATTAAGTACTGGAACAAGATATTGATATTCTGCCTCATTTTTATTTATCTTTGGAGCACGCACCTTATGTATATTTGAAATGTTGCTGTCTTGTTATCTAGCTTTTTTCCTGTTACCTTCTGTATTTGTGTGACTACATAACTGCAAGTCGTTGATATAATTATGATTATAGGAGAATTCCATGCTAGGCTTTCTTACCTTTATTTGTAGTTGTTACGTCCCCACCAAAGAGGTCCAGGTGTTTTTTTGTGCAAAAGCTCCTTATTGGCTATTTTCCCTACCATAAGCCCTCAATTAATTGCATTGAATTGAATGGGGCTAATTCGCTTATTTCCATCGAAACAAGTAGTAAAATGTGCCGCTTGGGATATTATTTACATTATGAAGAAAGGATATATACAACAAAATTATAATTTTGAGCGATGGAAATAAGCGAATTAGCACAGCACCCCATAGCCCTATTCAATTCCCATTCAATGCAATGCAATTCATTGAGGGCTTATGGTAGGGGAAATAGCCAATAAGGAGCTTTTGCACAAAATAACACTTGGACCTCTTTGGTGGGGACATAACTACAAAGAAAGGTAAGAAAGCCTTCTAGCATGGAATTCTCCTTTAAACTTGATGTGTTGTATTGTGACTTTATTTGACAGTAAACTTCAACTGAAGTTGAAAAATGGTTGATAAAGTCATACTACCGTATGTATAGTAACCTTTTTTAATCTTTCACTGATATATTTGTCAAAATAACCAATCCTTTTTCCTGCATTCGCTTTCTGTACTTCTCTAAACACTTTTAGTTGGGAGAGGCTGCCCCTGACACTTGCAACAAAATGATGCAAGGAACCGGTGTAAGTGCTTCTGTCCTGGAAATGAATGAATGAATTAATTAATTCATGTTTAAATTATATACACTGCTTGTGGCGCTCCCGAGTGTCTCCCTATGGAGGTCCTCGCTGCACGTCCCACTGGGAAGAGACCCCGGAAAAAGGACCAGATGGGGGGTGCATATCTCCACACTGGCCTGGGAACGCCTCGAGATCCCCCAGGAGGAAGTTGCTAATGATGCTGTAAATCTCTGTTGGAACTGTTACGCCTGCAACCCCGATTCCGGATAAGCGGTTGAAGATGGATGGTTGTATAGCTGGTTTAGATAGCATTTGATACAGACTTATAGCATGTTATGTAAACAGCATAAGTGCATTGTATGTAGTCATAGCACGTCATAGTACATAATGTATATCATAGTAGTATAGATGTATAGCTTATATGTATAGTTTCATTATAGATATTCCACTGTTACTTTCTTAGCTTACGCATGTTTCATGATAAATGTTTTTATGTGATGTATTCCCCATGCTTTTTGTTCTTGCTTAATGTAAATCGCTCTGGATTAAGAGCGTCTGCTAAATGCCTAAATTGTATACCGCTTGTTTTGGGGCTTCCATGGTTTTGTTTCCAACAGACTTCTGGGAATCATCATTTTAACTCACCAGACACTGTATTAACTGCGGAGGAAGTGTCGCCATAAAGATTTAAAAAAATGAAGTTACACAGTATGACTAAGTACAATGTTGAGAAGTAGGCTACTAAATTTTATAAATGTCAAGTTCAATTGCACGTTGTCTCATTAGAGATGATAATCTGAAATACAAAAACGTTTCAGATACTCCCTTGGGCTTTGAAAGGGAAATACTGTTAGATTCTTCAACCAATGTGGTATCACCCTTTAAACAAACATATCCATCAAACATTTCCACACTGCCTCTTGGAATTGTGAAATACTGTGTGTTATTTCCTAACAATCATGTTCGCACCCTCTGCTCTAAAAATCCCCAAATCCACAAAAACTTCCCTCTCTGACCTATAAAAACAATAAACAGCATTCAGAGTCTGAACATCATGTGAGTTGCTGCAGGGACGTGACCATCTCGCAACCTTCTCTCCGTTGATTGAAATATTGCCTGAGGAAAGAACACACTGTCAATGAATAAAACAGTGTAAACAAACACAGCCATAATCCGACGTTTTTTACGGTGTTGTTGATATTCATAATTCTCTTAAGTGTATGCTTGAATTGTATATAAAGAAACCTTTCATTTATGAGACTTGGTGAAGACACATAAACACAAAATCAAAGGGACAAATCAGTCAAAAGAGCAATTATCTGTGGTCTTCACTGAATGTTTAAAAGTCATACAAACAAAATGAGGAAAACCAAGCCATTTTGGCGGCATTCAAACCATTACAACATGGAGCCTTGAGAACATTTTGAGGTGATTTTACTCACTCTTGGCTTTCTTCCTTCTTTCATCTCCAGCCACCAACATGTCTTCTCTCTTTTGTTATTGGGAGGGCTTTTTGGCCCCATGGTCATGTGTTTATGTGTGTGTGAGTTTCTGTGTTTTGGGAGTAAAAACAGCACTTCTTTGCTATTAAGTGTCATGGCGTGTGAGGAGCTATGACCTGTCAGGGCTCGTCTCACTACCTATCTGTCACCAGTAGCCTGTTCAGTGTCTGCGGGTGGCTTGGAACATTGCACCTCAATACACATATTTGCTGTTCAAGCATTGCCTGAACAACAGCAAGGTCAGCCGTCAAGATGACCCTGATTGGGAAGCGCCACAACACAAAGACATTCTAGAAGCTTTCTAGCCCAGAGGCGGGACAGACACACCACCACACTTCCATTTCAACCAATTATCAGGTATAGCTGAAGGGGCAAGTGGAGGGATTTTACAGCAATTGCCCACGGATTACAAAGGAACCCCATTTACTAATGGAAGTGACAACAATATATAGACGTTCTATGTTGCCAAATGCTTCAGTACAGTATTGATGTGAATGATGGTAAGAGGACGTTAAAAGTAAAAAAGAAAAGTGAAGCGCGGGTTCTTGCTCCAGTGTTGCCCTGGCGTTCACCGTTTTCCAGGTCATAAATCATGCTCGTGATGGGGCCTTGAGGAACTGGAATGTGCGAGCGTGACAGTGATGGAGGCGAGCAGCCAGACAGGGCGTCAGGTAGCTGCCATGCAATGTTGATCAGCCCCGTGACACACCAAGAAGCCCAGGCCTGTGACAGGGCCGTGCCGTCCAACAGGTTATGAAGGCAGTCAGAACGGCGTTGGGGTGACAAGAACCAGGAGCTGTCAGAGCCAAAGATTGAAGAGAAGATGTCATGTTCACCATGTCCACCAGGCATGGCTCTCTTTGATTTTCTTCACAGAGACAGCTCTGGGTACAGCCTTTGCATAATGGTGATCACTGTGTGTGCGTGCGTGTGTGCTTGCAGTCCATAGCCTGCTGGAAATATTTGTCGGCAGCAGCCATTAAAGTGATCGTACATTTAAAATAAGGTGGTATGAGATCCTTCGCACAGGACAGAGCCATTGCCGTTCTTGTGAAGTGCATGGCAAAAAGTACTTATAGGAAAGCCTGTGTTGGCTTTTGGCCGCCTTTATCTCTTAAAACATTTAAATATTGATTGTTTAGCATTTGCTTCTTTGTGTATATTTAATCTTGTGTAAGCAATTGCAGAGTCATTTAATTTAGTCTGCTTGTGTGATTCCCATTTAATGTGTTTGCATGTTCTTTTTTAAGTGTTCATTAGTAAATCTGTCGGTATTGAGAAATTAAGTACTGGGAGAAATTCTTAATGATATAAAATGCTTAATGTTAATTCTTAATGTTATTATATTGAATATCAATTATTTTATCTGCCAACTGCAAAGGCTACCAAGGGATCTTTAAAAATGTCATTGCCAGCCATTGTTGCAATCATGGGACATGTCAGTAGTCTGAGTTCATGGGCACAGTTCAGTGGTTTATTCTATCACCTCCTTTGTGTGTCAGGGGTGATGCCCAAGGTACCAACTGTCCTTATCAGATAGATTTGGTGTGGTGGACCATTCTCCAAGGCGATAGGAGATTGTTTTAGTAAGCTGGGGGGAAACAGCCCTACTTATTGTGAATGCTGCAAAAGTTCTGCAGTTACGTCGGGTTGCTCAATGTGTTTCTTATAAAGTGTTCTCATGACATTGGGCAATGGCAAAAGATGCCTTTGTTATGTGTTGGTCTTGAAAGGAGGCATTCAGAGCCTTTGTTTACGCACCTCAGGGTATTACCAAAATGTGTCTTGGTCCACATCTTTGTATCATGTCTCATAGGAAATGACATTGGCAACACCGCAAACGTAGCACGCTGTGTGTCTGCTTTAAAGGTGAGATGAGTTTAAGCTACAACTCTGATACCCAACTTATTTTAATGGTTAGTTTAGTTTGGACCGATCTGTATGGTAGAGTATACTTGGTGGGAACCCATCTGAGATATATATATATAGCCTATAATAAAAATATAGTTGTATATTTTTTAACGTCAATGCCTGAATAACAGGAAATTAGGCCTGGCTGTGCCCATTTAGGCACATTTTCAGCCTGCTTCCTGCCATACGGCCTGACCCACCTATGAGCTTCTTACAACTATCTAGAGATCGTGCTGACAGATTTTCATTGCAAATCTGCAAATCTGTTTTGAGAGATTACAATGTGACCAGCACCTCTGCAGTGGTTGGAGGTGATCTGAGAGATTACAATGTGACCAGCACCTCTGCAGTGGTTGGAGGTGATCTCCATAGATAGATGCCTCATTGGCCGCTGCAGTTCGTTGGAGCGATGTGTGTTGGCGGAGGGGTGGAAGAATTTACACTGGGAGAGGAAGTACGCCGGAAGTGTGGAAGGCATGTTACGTCATGCTGCCACTCAAGTGATTACTGCCAATCACAGCGCATCTTTTCCGGGACGTATCAGACCCGAACATGCGCTCTGTCTTCCACGATGCTTTGCAAGGAATCTCGGGGACGTTTTTCCCTCCCTTGAGCACTTGCGCTCCAGAGCCGGAGAGGGCGTCTATGTCTATGGTGATCTCCCTATACTCTTCCATTGATGCAACCCTGAAGTCAGGTAGTAGGACACCTACTGGTTGGCGAGTAGTACTGCCTGAAGGTCAAAAGCATAGAGGCGATTCCCTCTTGTTTGAGCAGTAAGATGTTGCGACTCAGGTTCAAATCCCACACGGCACGATTGCAATTGGCTCTCCATCGGGAGAGCACATACAACTTATGGGCTGTAGCTTTAGCCTGTAACCTGACTTGAGTCACTTATTTATTTCAGTAATTTCTCCATCAGAATGTTTCTGTCCTGAACATATTTTTATTTTACCTTTATTTAGCCAGAAAAAACTAATTCAGATTTTTTCTTTCTTTTTACAATTGTGGCCTGGCAAAAGTTAAAGCGCATTTTAAAACTGCTTTTAATATTTAATATCATATTGTCTATGTCCCTCAACGTCATTTCTAATGGTTTGAGACTCAATAACCACTGTTCAAAATTGGTTATTTGTGGCGATAGAAAACACATGGGAGCCTCAAAAACACAAAATAAATTGAAAAAGTTGAATTTTATGTTATAGGTTCTTTAAAGCATTTTGAAGGAGAGGGGAAATGGCGGCTAAATTAAACCAATCAGGTTAAAAGCGGAAGGAAAATGGATCATTATGATGACTGCATATTGTCTATTTATAAATCTCATATTCACATTTTATTCTAAATTACAGGTGTTGCAGGTGTTTATTCTAGAACTATATAATTTATATGTGCGATCAGGCCATCAAAAAAAAGTTGAAGAAGAAAAAAAGGATATTATTACCAACCCTAGCAGATCTACAAGCTCACAATACATTGGTGCAAGTGAGCTTGTAGACTGGTGTAAAGGGACAAAAGGAGGGGACAAAATGTGACCCCTGGTCATATTTAGTAGGCCCATTCATTAATATAAGTGTGCCTTGAGATTTTGACTTTCCTATTGGCGTGCCTTGTGCACAAAAATGTTGAAAACCAATGGTCTCGCTATAGCAGCATGTTGTATAATGGTCATGGTGCTATACCACTTCTCATAACCGGCATCTGTCTCCCCATGCAGCTCGGATGACTCGTCAACCCAGAGAGGCTGGGCTTTACGCCTCTGCGGTGTCAGAAACTCATGTAAGGCGCAATGTGGCTGCCCCTTGCCTCCAACCAGAGAGTCCCAACACTTGGTGAAAGACGAGTGCTATCAGGAGCATCTGTTGGAGCCCCTCCAGAGACTGCAGGAGTAAAGGCAGCAACAGTCATCTGATTGATCCTATGGTGCCGGAGGGCCATGTTCAAGGCACTGTGTGAACTTAACGCAGAGGTCGTCCCATTAGAGTCAAGTCCCTGTGATGCCCATCCCCTACACATGCGCTGGCAAACAGGTGAGACACACACACACACACACACACACACACACACATTAACCAGGCACGCACAGTGTCACACTTAAACCACATGCACATTGCTTGGAGATTTGTGGACACACACACACACACACACACACACACTCTTCCCCAGCCTCTCGATCCCTCCTTGCATGCTCTGCGTTACTATTTATCTAAGTCGCCATCCCGAGTTTAAATCACAGCCTTTGTCAGTGACTGAAAAGTTTAATGATAGCTGCGGGGCCTGATGCATTAGTATCTGTCACTGGTATTCATACACTCCCCCCCCCCCCCCCCCCCTCCCCCAGCCTGCATCTGACAGAGAAGGGTTGAAGTCTCGGTCAGGCCCCCCAAACAGGGCTGTCTTTCCTGTCGTTCCACCAATCACGTCTTGCCAAGAGAACAAGTAGTTGTTGATGCTTGGTCAGCTGACATGATATACAGTAGCTGAGGGATGACACTTGCAATATACCACACCACTCACATGCACTTGTGCACACAGCGAAATTGTGTTCCTTTAACCCAGAGTGTAAATTTGGCCCCAAATAGACCCGTAAGGCAATCTGGAGGCACGCCACACACACATACTGTACTGTTTGTCATTCTGTGTGCATGAGCATATCATCAGCTTTCACATACACAGTGGTGGAAGAAGTATTCGCATTTGTTCATATTAAGTATCATCAGTACGCAACAGCATGCTTTCTGATTCAACTTTCAGCAACGTATTCATCGTGTATGTTTTAGCATCCTGTTCCTACAGAACACTTAGTGTACGTTCAAGCATATTTTTCATACTGTGACCAGATATGAACTGTTTTCCCTCCACCTGTCAAAGAGACAATACAAACAAAAGAAGAGAGAGAGAGGGGTCGAAGACAAAGCAAAGAGAGTGAATTAGTGGCAGAGTGCTCCATGCAGCAACAGACAGTTGATCAATATTGACCATCAGACGCCATTCAAGTCAAAACATGCACGCACGCACGCACACACACACACACACACACACACACACACACACACACACACACACACACAGTCTTATATACAGGTAATATCACACACACACACACACACACACACACACACACACACTGTCCCCAGTACACAGTCACATAGACAAAACAGGCACTCTCTCCCTCCCCTCTCTCTCTCTCTTTCATGCACACTCTCCACCCCGGACAAAAGAGGCAGGTAAAGGTTGACAAAAGAGTATCTGCGGATCTTTTCAGTCACACACAGCAACCACTGTCTACACTCGCCCCATGCAATTATCTCATTACAGATCTAACCCCGCCAGTTAAGTGGATGGCTAAAAGCATGTGTACACAAACAGGAGCAGAGTGCAAGGTGATGTGAGGCCTTTATCTGCTGGCTGCATCGCACACCTGATTCGTGGCTGTCGCCGTGCATTCTGACAGGAAAGCCACTCCATCTGAACCTGAAGGAGATGTATGTGAACTACGGGTTTGAACCACGTGTAAATGCCAACATGCACAACGTAAAAACAAGAAAAGGTTTTAAAGAAGCCTTATAGGACTATATCTGCATGCAGGCACCATGTGTATTCAAATGGAAGCACACATACACACACACACTCATGTTGTGTGCATAAACAAACACATTGTGATTGCATGGACTAGTGGGGAGACAGATTATTGACAGACAGAGAGATAGTAATAGCAGACAGCTGACATCATGTACAGTATTTCCATAAAAGCCATGCAGCCTCCAGTGTGTTGATAGCATGAGGCAGGACCCAGCTGGTTCAGGCCAGGCTGAACTGAGAAGAAAACCAGGACTGGAGGGAGGGGAAGGGGGGTAACCTGAGCCAGTGTGAATGGACTCATTGTTGCTTTGGCTTAATTAGGCGTGACAAGCGAGGCGTGAACAGATTCCCATCATTAGGGCCCCTAAAAAGCCCATTAGAATCAATGGGCCACGCTCCGGTCAGACTTTGTGTCTGCCAGCCAGCCAGCCCCCTGCCCCTTCAGCAGGCCACTGGATACAGTTACAGCCACCCAGCCGCGGCTAACTCAAACAAGGCAACTCTATAGCCACCGTGCTAACACCCAGGATAATGCAATTGACGCCACGTTCTGGGGAAAGGGAGGGATGGTGAGAGAGGTGGGGAGCTAAATGTGTGAGTGGTAGCCCGGGGTGAAGTTTATCGGGGAGTGTGATATTCTGTGATAGAGTGATAGTGAGTGTGTGTGTGTGTGTGTGTGTGTGTGTGTGTGTGTGTACACACACATCAGCGCCTATGCAAGTTGCACCCGTTCATGCCTGTCTAGCCAATGGGGAACAGTAGTAGAGCCACGGATCCGGCCAGCCAGTGTGGCTGATAAACTGCAGGGATTAACAGGCACTTCTGGAGCCCAAGTGGCCCTATCAATACAGGACCAGGCCCATTGATCTGTTGTCTAGCCGGGTGCTGGGGCTAATTCCTGGACCTTGGCTCTGAGTGCTCCTTACTAGAGAAGGACGGAGGTGGGGGGGTGGATTGGCTGTCTACCAGTGGCGCCATCCACAGACCCTACTGGATTTGAGGGCTCAATGCTTACTGTATACTGATTCCAGAGACACAATTTACATTACATAGTAGGACCGGTTTAGTCCTGAGGGGTGGACCAGAGCAATAAGATACAGTAAGATTTACAGATGCTCTCTGACTTGAGAAATGAGTATAAGCCCTCCCTAGCTTTGTTTGGCCCATGTGGAAACCAAGCACTTATAGTTCTACCTATAAAGACAGCATCCTGATATGGTTGTCAGTTGTGCATTAGTTTGTTGATTGTGCTTGTGAAAGAGTACAATGTTTTCTCATGCATGTGTAGCTGAGAAGTTGCACTTCAAAGACAAAGGTTGTGAGATCAAGCCATCCATGTGACTTTGGACTGTAAATACCTCAGTTACACATGACCTTAATGGGATGATGCACTCAATTGCTGTTTAGTATGCGTATGCCTCTCATGTCGCATCACATGAGGATTTATGCCTGATTCTATTCAGTAGTACAACTGTGTCATGTGCCGAAATGAGCAGATCTATCAGCTATATTCAGCATGGAACACCGCCGTACGGCTAATTTGCCATGCTTTAGAATAATATAAAGTAGTCGCACCTCGATATAATCCCTATGTGCAGAAGCCAAAGTATATACAGTGCCTCTCGTCACCCGTAAAATCCTCCAATTTAGGTCTTCTCCCAGGAACGACAGTCATAGTGAGATAATCATCACATACAGTAGGCTATATGGCCAGGGGGATGAGAGAGAGAGAAGCTGAAGAATGGGATGCAATGGGGGAAGGGAGGAGGTGAAGAAAGAGAAAGAGAAGAGGGCAGGAATGATGTTAGAGGGAGAGAGAGAGCATGGCAGGGGGAAAAAGAGACAGGAGATGAGTGAATGGTGTCTGCAGAGCGGTGTGGAACATGCAGCATGCAGTGTTTTTGTGCACACCTCGGGCTGTTGTTTTGCGCACACACACACACACACACACACACACACACACACACACACACACGCAAGCACATATGCAGTGCATGCACGCACTGCTCTCATGACTTATTGACTGATTGTACTGCAAACAACCTAAATGTGTAAGCACACATGCAAAAATGGGTGACAGGTTTCTGTCACCCATTTCTGTCTCCCATTTCTGACAGAAAGCTTTATATTCCTGTTAAGTTAGCATGCTATAATGGAAGCCATATTGTTCTCACGTTAATAAAAAACAATCAACCATTGGAATCTTGTTAAAGAAAATTGAGTATTAGGGAGGACCAATTATATGGAGAATGGAGATAGAAAATGGGTCCTTGAAGTAAAATAAACAATACCACAATTTAGAAATACTGTAGTAAAAAACCTGCGTTACAATGTCAATTGAGAATGTATCAGTTTATTTATGTTTTGTAATAATAATTTAAACCTGCAGTGTAAATAACATACAAATATTTGCCTATGAGATGTAATATAAAGTATGAACAAATGGAATATTCAAGTAATGCAAAAGAGTAAACTTAAAAAAGTTGGTTGGTCCGTCAGGGACCAATCGGAAGGCTGCCAAAGGGTCCATATATTCCAATCAGGAGAGAGAACTTGCACGACAAACAAGTTTAAAGTGCAAGTGACGAAACAAAAATGAACAGACAAAAAATGGAAATGGAACACTATACTGTATAAACATGAATCTAATGTATGGGTTATCTCTCCTGATTAGATCAAATTGGTGGTGACCCACCTGAAATGAAATGTCTCTTCAGTAAAGAGCTGGAGAGATGGGAAAATCCGTTTTATTGAATAAACATACTCTATAGCAATGATGATTAATATCAGAATATAACTATATATTTAACTTTGTAACAGAAAACATTGGTTTTAATAAAACAAACATCACACCCACTTTAACCACATGAACACTTGAGTCCCTATTCTGAGACAAACAGATAGCAGATCTACGACAAGCTCACAACATTGTGAGCTTGTATATCTGCTATATTATATTTCTCCTAAGGTATTTGGTGCAGAGGGAAACAAGAAGGGGCCTATTATAGACCCCTGTGGGACAACGAAGTAGAATAGGGTTTAAAGGGGTTTAACGGCTCAAACAGAGACAGAAGGAGGCAAAAAGACCGTTCGGGCGCCGCTACCATGTGTAGATAGGACATAAGGAGATAAGGAGACAAGGAGATAAGGAGATAAGGGCCTGCTGCTGAATATTTCATGGCAGCGATTGATTGACTGGCTGACTGACTGTCTTTCTATTTGACTGACTGCCTGATGGTCTGTGGCTGTGAGTTTCCACTTCCCCAGGGTCCACGGTGCAACATGTCACCATGTAGGCTACAGCATTACCTCGTGTAGAACAGTGGTTCACAAACAATGGGTCAGGACCCCATTTGTGGGTCGTAGGCACATTTTTATGGGTTAGGGTAAATATAACCTTTTTGTTTTGTCTGTGCTAAAACCTTATGCAACATACTGTAGACTGTAGAATGCATATACCACCACACCTTGTTGTTTGTCGGTTGATATACGAACGCCACAGGCATTTTTGGCACTGTATAACTTTCAGATAACCTTATTATTGCGTGTAAAGCAAACCAAAATAATCCTTTAGGGGCCATAACCCAATTAGTGGTTTTAGAAAGAAAATGATTGGTGGTAGAGCATGACAACGGTGAGAGATGATATCATTCATTTTGCTCGGCTAAAGTAAAGTGCTGGATTTTGCTCCATGACCAAGCTGAAGGCAGAAGTAAATATATATGCATCCTTCTCCTCCCATTTAAACCCCTGGTCTACTTTGTCCCCGCTGCTAATTTCACTCCAAAGAGTGTACAAAGAAACCAAATGGACCTGTAACTCTCCTTACAGGGGCTTCTCAATTTCAAACCTACATTTCTCCATCTTCTCTCATCTTTCAGTCGAACCATCTCCCTAAAATCACCTCAAAATAACATTTCACCTCCAAATTTCTTCCAGAACTATCCGTTACCTCTCGGCGCCCTTCAGAGGGAAATCCTGTTCATATTTGATTCATGTCTGAGCAGAAATGGCAGTAATGTCTCCTATAATTGTGAAGAGAGTAGTCAAGCAGGATTTTGAAGGGCTAACTGGACACGCACTCCACTCGCATGTCCAGAGTGATATTATATTTGGCAGCCATGTCATATTTTTTTCTAAAAAGCTTTTCTTTGATTTTAAGACAAAAGGCTCCTGAGATTCTTATAGATAGACTTGATAGACGTAAATAATACGTCTATCAAGGGAAATAACTAAATAGTACTAAGTACAAATTATGTGAGTACGACACATACTCTTTAGTAAGCATGACATGTATGAGATCAAGCTGGCGTTTTACGAGTTAACAGTCAGGAGTGATATTACATTTGGCAGCCATGTCATATTTTTCTAAAAACCTGTTCTGTGATATCCAGACAAGACGATGCTCTTGAGATCATGACAACATGATCCATTTCCTCACTCCCTCTTTTAACTTTTTCTTTGTTAGCTTTTGCAAGCTTTGGTTCAAACTCATTTTTCAGACCCAACCTGTATTGATCTACAAGACGGTTGTATAGTAAATCAGTAACACTCGCCCCATATGAGCATCATCTTCTTCCTCTGCTTCTTTTAGCGTTGGGCGAAACCCAGCCTGAAGCCCGGCCAATCCTTTCACCTCTCAAAACATGTGGCTGTGATGGAATTACTCTCCACAGACTGCTTTCCCATGAGGCCTCTTGGCACAAAGTGTGTGTGTGTGTGTGTGTGTGTGTGTGTGTGTGTGTGTGGCCATACAGGTATGTGTGTTGCTTCATCATACTTATGTGTGCGTGTATATGTACGCGCAATGTGCTGCATTTCAGGGGCCCAGGCGCCGCCTCTAATCAGACCTGACACCAGACCAGCCCACCAATGCCCCACTTCACCTCACCCTCCATCCCTGCACTTGGACTGAAAGGGGCCAGGACGAGGCTCCAATCACCCCCCACCGATGGCAAATAGTTTCCAGAGCGGTGCCAAACTTATTATGTCCCACCCAGATCCCAGGCAGGGGTCAGGTGAAATTGGCGAGGCTAAAATAGAGGGGAGCAGGTTATCCTGTGACTGACACATGCACGCACACATGCTCGCGCGCGTGCACACGCACACAATGAAAAAGAGCATAAGTGCAATCACACTAACGCACAAATGCATTCCATTTCAACATAGGAAACCACGTAGGACTACTCTATATGCGCATTCATGATATTAAACGCACCAACAGACATAATTATGGCAGTCACACACACACACACACACACACACACACACACACACACACACACAAGAGGAAGTGAGGGTTCAATCCTAAACAAACTCAGGATGCCAGGGAGTGTGGCTCTTCCATAAGGGATCACATCTCCTCTGATGAGCCCCTAGTAGTTATACAGACTTGGATATCCCCCTCAAGTGGATCCACATTGACCGGATAATCACAGAAGGAAGTCAACCTATATAAACATTGGGGGAAATATTATGTCCATTTTCTGTAATCATTATCTGTGGAAAAAAAGGCAATAGACTTAGAAAAGTGGTTATTTTGACTGTGCGTGAATGATGGATTCAATAGCTCTTGGACATTCTTTTGAAGCAGTGCTTTTCAGCTCACCATAACTCAACTGCAAGTCACATAACTGGTGTAAGTTCCCCTTTAAAGTGATATCCGTTCAGTTCACTGTGATGTTGAACTGAGACAGCTGGCAATACGTGCACAGTAAAATCCCCAGTGTTAATTTATCCATTAGTAACTCAGAGAGCGTACAAAATGTAACCGAATGGACTGGCAAGTGTTATTAGGTGTACAGTGTCTGAGTTCCAAACTGCAACTGATTTTACTGCAACAAACAGAAACAAATTGGGACCAACGGGAAGTCTGTATGAGCCTTCCCTAAAACACCCTGGCCGACTGGCTCTGGAGCTGCAGAATGACCTCCCCCTTGCAGTCAGAACTGCAGACTCACTCCCCCCCCCCCCCCCCCCCCCAACCTCCCGCCCCAGCACTCCTCTTTCCTTGCATCATGTTTAGTTTTTTTGAGTGGTGGCACACCAGTCTCCTATGAACAGCTATGTGTGTCCCTATGTTTGTATGTATGTCTCCATGTATATGTCTGAGTATACAGCAATACCCCTATAGGTGACCTAAAGTACCACTGTGCCATTGTGACTAGAACACCAATGTATATTTTTATTTTTATTTTTTTACCGGTATGTATGTTTGTCTGTTTATTCATTTGCCATACACCCAGAGGTCTAGATTCTAGTTACTTTATACCACTGCAGACATATTTTGTCATTAATAGATTTCTTTTGGCTTGATAACAAATGCTAAGAATGTAATTTTAGATAGCATGTTGATTAGGCAGATGCTAGATTTAATGTTTACCTGCTATCCTAGTTTCTTTGAAAAACTACATTGTTTTTGTTTTCATTCTACTGCTCTGGATAAGAACATCGGCTAAATGCTTAAATTGTGTGTTTTGCAGTGTGCATGCCTTGTTGAATGTTCGACGTCCTCTTTACATCCCTGTCGTGTCAGTGAATCGGTATAGATGTCGCTACCTGCATTGATATACTGATCTCAGCACCGACAAATCTCTAAATCTTTACCCCCGTCAAAAAAGAATGGCATGTTTGCAGAAGGAGCTCAGTGAACTTGGTTTTTTTCTAGCAGTAAGTGAGCCTCTAAATCATGTTTGAATCCCATAGGTAACACCTGCAGGGATCCCGCCCCCGGAGGCACGTGATTGGCTGACAGTGCGTTGTTCTTCTCTGTGACCTATTTTCCTGTCTCTCATTCCTGGCCTCCTTGTTCGGCTTGTTGAAGATGTTGATGGAGAATTATGCTTTGTTTGTTTAAGTTTGAGGCGAGAACATATTTCACGGTGCCGAAGGTGACAGGGCAAGCAGAATCCTACGTGTTAAGGGAAGGAAACGTGAGCCTTTTAAAGCACTTTAAGTGATTCTCCCACTGTCCTGGCCCCAAGGCAAGGCTAGGCTTGTTTCAACACAGCGTCACAGAATAGGGCCCAAGGCCAGGCGTGGACAGGCAAATGATTTGTGTGGAGGTTTGGCCCGGGGGGCAACATGTGGACATATGCACGTAAATATGCACGTGGTGCAGAATTTAGAATTCTTCTGAAATGTTATCAGATGGTTTTCCTCCTCCTGCTCCCGCCTTTTGCTTCCGTTTCCATCAGACATGTTTTCTTTCTCACCCTCTCTCTCTCTCACACAACATCAATGACAACACACACATACAGTATAAGACACACACACACACACACACACACACACACACACACACACACAGAGAGCAACCGTCACCTGCTGCAGCCTGACCACATTGTGCAATATCTCCCATGTCCAGATATGAGTGCCTGGCTATAGGTCATATCTACAGATGTCAGAAGGCAAAACACACAGAGGGCTCTTCACTATACGCAGAATGTGGCTGCGTGAATAACTCTCTTTGTCCATGCACCCATCCAGGGTTCATGCGGGGGACATGACCTTGAGTGAGGTACTGTACTGTACTGTACTGTACTGTACTGTACTGTACTGTACTGTACTGTACTGTACTGTACTGTACTGTACTGTACTGTACTGTACTGTACTGTACTGTAACAGCCGGGCAGAGAAGAAGGGCCTTTCCTGTTGAGCCGCCGTAGCTCAAAACACGTGTGTGTGTGTGTGTGTGTGTGTGTGTGTGTGTGTGTGTGTGTGTGTGTGTGTGTGTGTGTGTGTGTGTGTGTGTGTGTGTGCGTGTGTGCGCGTGCGTGCGCAGAATGTATTGTACATCACTGCATCGTGTTTGTGAATAAGAAGGGGGAGAAGACGATATGTCCTGCGTGATTATTAGGAGAAGGTGCTTCTCAAAGCACAAACAGAATTGTAAATATGTCCTTTAAACCTTGCAGAGCATCACCTGAGACCCTCTGTTCAATACAGAGGTGGATAGTGTAGCCAAAAACTGTACTCAAGTTAATTAATTATACCTCAAGTGTACAGTGAAGTGAAGTCCAAATTATTACTTGAGTAATTTATCTATAGTTAAAAATGATGACTGAAACTATGACTAAATATGATATACAAATATTTTGTCAACAAAAATAAACTTGACTAAGATGTTCGTCGACGAAAAATGTTCGCAGACAAACATTTTTCGTCGAACATTTTTCGTCGACGAACATTTTTGTTCTGATAGGCCCGTCAATAAGACAAGACATGTACCAGTGTTCTGATAGGCCCGTCAATAAGACAAGACATCTGATAGGCCCGTCAATAAGACAAGACATCTGATAGGCCCGTCACTAAGACAAGACATCTAATAGGCCCGTCAATAAGACAAGACATCTGATAGGCCCGTCACTAAGACAAGACATGCACCAGTGTTTTTCGTCGACGAAAAATGTTCGTCGACGCAAAATGTTCGTCGACTACCTTTTTTCACCGACGAAAACTAAATGAAAACTAAGCTATGATGACTGAAACTAACACTAAATATGATATACAAATATTTTGTCAACTAAAATAAACTAGACTAAAGTACTGAGTTACTTCATATATTCAGATTTGTTTAGATACTCCATCTAAAATATACAATTATGAATGATTTTCCAGTAGAAATAAACAGAATCTGAAATGTGTGGTTTGGTTTCACAATGCCACGTGTGAGCCTGTAGATGGTCTATTTTGGCCGGCGGGACACCATCACACGACTACGTATAAGCTAGGCTAATGAGTGTTTGTAGGGACTCTCCCACAAGGTTTTGCGAGGGTTTTTTCCCTCTGCGTGTGTCCAAAGGAGTGTGATCCTTTCTATTTAATTCTCTTTCTCTCTGTCCCCCGCCTCGCTCCTCACCCTCACCCTCCCCCCCTCGTGTCTCTCTCTCTCTCTCTCTGTCTCCCTCCCAGCATCTCTGCTCTGCGTCTCCTGCACCTCATCATCCCTGTGTCTCATCTCTCACTGTGAGGGAAGGAAGCCGGGCAGAGCATCACAGCCTGATTCATTTAACGGATATGGCTCCGATAGGAAGTGAGTGTGTGTTTCTGTGTGTGTTTTTGTCTCCTTTTCTCTTTGTGTGTGTGTGTTTGTCATGTGTGTGCGCGTGTGTGTAGTAGTAGTAGGATTGAAAAAGAAAGGGATTGAGGGAAAAATGATGGGACCAGATATTTTTGTTAGCATGACATATTTGATATAAGGTCTGGCTGAAGAGGTGGACAGGTTTGGATCGGATCCATGGCAGACACAAGCGTGCACGCACGTGTGTGCGCGCGCACACACACAGACAGAGAAATAGAGACAAAAACACACACAAACATTCATTGGTTGAGTGTGCCCTTCCTTGCCAGACAAGTGGCATTGGGCTTTGATCTTGACTGGGGTCTCACTCTCACTCTATCGTTGTCTCTGTCTGTCTGACCATCTCTCTCTCTCTCTCTCTCTATCTCTCTCTCTCTCTCTCTCTCTCTCCCTTTCTTTCTCTCTTTCCCTCTCTCTCTGTCCCTTTCTCTCTCTCTCTCCCTCTCTCTCCCCTTGTCGTTTTCCCTCCAGCCGTCTGGTTGGCTGGACAGCCCTGGGGTGTTTAGGTTCTGGAGCAATCCCAATTTCCTCCTTTAATCATGACATCATCCTGCCTCAATAGGTTAAAGATGTGGCCAGGATATATCCCCCCCGTTTCCATGCTCTGCAGGCTCCAACCAAAAATGTGCACACATTGCACCAAGACACACCATATTAGTTTCTGAAAAACAATAGGAACCGCGTAAATGTGTCAGGCATGCATGTAAAGGAACTTCTGGTGAAGGCAGATGAATGTATAGTGTGTAGGTGGTCTTACTGTGTGAATGTGCGTGTGTGTATTACCATGCTTGTGAGGGCCAAATGTCTCCAGTATTGTAGAATTTGAAAAAATACATAGTCCATTTTCTGCAAGATAAATGGTTGTTTTATGCTTAAAATAGAATATTTTTGAGGGGCTCCTTATATTCAAGCTATTAGTGTAGATTTTCGTCTTACAGAAACATTAAATTCCCATTGCCAATGAATGGAGAATTTAGGTCATATGTGTCTGAGCAAATCGGCTATTTTCGTCCTACACAAACATTAAATTCCCATTGACAATGAATGGAGAATTTACATCATATGTGTCTGAGCAAATCGACACGTTATTTCATGATGATGTACGTACGATGATAAGAGCGCCCCTCACTTCACACAGGTGTGATTTTTTTGTATAATATTTTTGAGGGGCACTAGCCCCTCCTATACACAGGTTTAATGTTTGTCTTTAGTTCAACGTTTGTTTACTAAACGCATTGACAATAAAGGGAAAATTTACGTCATAATGTGTCGTTTACGTCATATTGTCTCTTTATTGTCAATGGCGTTTAATTTTGTATTGGCACCGTTTGTTTTACATCACATTACATCACCTAATCAACATGAGTTAGACTCTAATATATTAGCGCCCCTCACTTCCTACGGGTGTGATTTTTAGATTTAGGCTTACAATTAGGAAAATTGCATTTAGGCATTTTCTACTTGCATGTTCCACGGGCACGTCCAGTGTGTGACACAGGTGCACAACTACATACTGTCTAAATCAGGCTTTAGGTTTAGGGTAAAAATGCCAAAACAAATGGTAAAAAAAATTGTCATTTCTGAAATTGCCATACTAAGATTTTTATGTCCTCACAAGTATAGTAATAGCAATGTGTGTGTGTATGTACTGTACGTGCATGTGTGAGAAAGCGAGAGAGAGAGAGAGAGAGAGAGAGAGAGAGAGAGAGAGAGTTTGGGAAGCAGGGAGTCATGTGTTTTCCTGTAGTCATTGGTATATAATGCATGGGTTTCAGTGAAGCCCATATGCAGGCCATGAGGTAATCCAATCGTGCCGTCCGTCAGAGATTGTGTCCCAAACCTCCAGACATGATTAAAGCCTAGAGCTGATTAGAGGTGAAGAGTAGCCCAGGCCTGCCTGGCCTGTCAATAGATGTTAACCTCATCTTCAGCAGCTATGCAAATCACACCAACAGTCACTCATCTATCTCTCTCTCTCTCTCTCTCTCTCTCTCTCTCTCTCTCTTGTGCACACACACACACACACACACACACACACACACACACACACACACACACACACACACACACACACACACACACACTTCTCTTTTCCTGAAAGAATTACATGATCAAGATAACTCAAATGAATTAGCATAGAGTATTAATTTAGTACTGTAACACATTGTAAAAAAGAATTAAATCATAATATTGTGTATCTTGCTTAGTGAGCAAACTGTTGATGCATGTGTTCTCTCTTGCTCTCTGTGTGTGTGTGTGTGTGTGTGTGTGTGTGTGTGTGTGTGTGTGTGTGTGTGTGTGTGTGTGCGTGCGCGTGCGTGTCTCTGGCAGAGGTTCAACAGGGCCCTGCGCTGCGACACTATTGCATTAAGTGAGTAATGAGAGAAGCCCAGATTACTATCAAACTCTTCATTTTCACCCCAGCCTCCATCTGTGCTCAACCGTCAAGCAAACAATGAAACTACGATACTGGCATATTTCAACTCATTTGGAATGTGCCAGCACTCCCATGACAAGAGTTCTTGTGTATAGTCATAGCAATTATAGATCACTGGAATGATGCGACGCCATCTCATCACATCACATTGCATCGCATATGTTTTAGAATAAATGAATTTAAGCCTGCAAATCCTCAATATAGTATAATATATTAGTGTAATATAATAATAGGACAGAATAGTAAAATATGGCATATCGTATATAGCATATCGTCACTATTGGGTGTGCGCCTTGCATATCCAAAAACCGTTAGGCCTACTTTGGGGGAAATGGAATACAGAACCAATGCATTTTTATTTTGTCACAAGATTGTTAATACATTTCATTGTTTGAATAGTAAAACACTTAGGCTAAAAGGACACAAAAAAATCCTTGGATGTCCTTGCATGACACTGTCATAGCAAAACACAAGTATTATTTTTCACTTTTTGGGACAATTCTGACCAAACGATAGGAAGTGTAGGGAATAGGGAGGGGGTAACTCAAACGGAGCTGAGTCTGCTCAAAGCGGACTCCGCAACGCTCGGCACGGTGCCCCCTTCAAGACATCTTGACATTTGGTCATCAAGTCACAATGTGCCTTTTGGGGAGTGAGACAGTGTTGCATACTAGGGCCGTCGTTTACAAAAACACAAAATGTTGAAATACTGAGATACTTTATATGGTTTCTACCGGATAGCGATGATATGTGAGGATATGTGTAATAGAATAATATGACAGAGAATAGCATAATAATATAGAGTAATTTGTTAAAATATGATCAAATATAGTGTCTGTTCGTGCATGATTTTAATCTCGAAAGAGATGAACTGGCCTGCATGACAGTTGAAACCGATGAAACTGTTGTTAAACTGCCTCAAACAAAATGTAACATTTGGCTGTGGTTACTTTGATATTACAGCTATTACTGTTTAGCCTCTCAAGATAATTTGAACTGTGTCACATTGCAACATGTCCTTTCAAAACATGCCATAATCCTGGAAAGTGAATTAACTTCATTTAAGTTTCCTGGCTCGTATAATCATTGGCAACACGCAGACACAGTTTGCTATTTCTTTTCTAACAAGGATATCCATTATTTTAGCCAAATTAGATTAACTTCAAGGGTAACCATTATGAGAAGGCTCTTGACAAATATCTCACATTTTGACTGAATTCATTCACATAAAAGGCTTGTCAAACATTGTTTGGAAATAACACTTTTGTGATAAAGCCGGGGTTATACAATCACACACGAGCAAAGTGCTGCAGAAACAAGAGTTATCTGGCCGTAATTGAAGATACTTTGAAGGCTGTACCATGAAAGGTTAGCGCTGTAGCATTGACTAGGCACTAGGCAGTCTAGTGTACAGTCTGTGTGTGTTTCACATTAGGGAATAAGAGAGTGATACTGTGCTTGACCTTGGCATGTAGTAACCTTTATGGTGGTATAAGAGGGAGTTAAAAGTCAAACTCACACAGCCGTTTTTCATTCTTATACCTTTTTCATCTTTCACCCACACGCCCTGTCTAGGGATTACGTTTTTCTCACAATTGTAGCGAAGAAATTATTCTCTGGGTAACTTCTGGGCTTTGCACTGGCGTACTGCAAAATGAAAAGTAAAATGGATTTCAACACTCATTAAGCAGCTGTGACATAATTGATACCTGATCCCTGATGATACATTTAATTAATACATGATACATTTAATTAATACATTTAATCATTCATTAATTCATTCATTCATTCATTTATGTATTTATTTATATTGGTTACGTGTTCATTTTCCCAAATAAAATATACTGTTCTTTCTAGTTGTACAGTATTGTACATTTACAATAATACCACTTAAGCATGATTTATATTTTGTCGTACAAGGGTGCCGCATGGCGGAACTGGCTTATCTAAATAGTCGCCACGATTACGATGCAGTGTGTGTGTGTGTGTGTGTGTGTGTGGGGGGGGTTAAACTGTCAATATGCCATTCCCAAAACAGCCCCCCCTCCAAGAATAGAGATGCAAGGGTTCAAGTGGTTAAAGGGCATGTACACTTTATTTGCAAAGATGAAGGTGGGCGAGGAATTGGATTCCTCCTAGCCTGCTGTTCCCAGTCCGTACGGCGGTAGACAGCTGGGCGCCCGCTACAGTTAAGATCAGAGGCCTTGATAACCTGGGTCCTGATTTATGGAGAGCAAGCGGCCGTCTGCAATCACCTAATGAGGAAGAGAAAGCACTATGTTTACATGTTTATTAGATAGCCAAAACCAGCTGGGGGACACTCTCTCTCTTTCTAGCTCTCTCCCACTCTTTCTGTCTTTGTCTCTCACACCGCCTTACACATTGTTTCTCTTTGTCTATCTCTCTGTCTGTCTGTCTCTTGCCTACTGTTTCTCTCTTTGTCTCTTTGTCTCTCTGTGTCTCAATATTCACTATTATGTTCTATTTCAGTCACCCCACATGAACAAACCCATAAACTCCCCCTTGCAGTCAGAAGTTAAGAACGGCATACTCGCTCCCCATTTTCCTCACCTTTCCAGGCTCCATGTCACCCCCTAATCCTAATTGTCAAGAAATTATTACGTTTGTCATGTTTGTACATTCAAATAGAGCATATAAGCTCAGGATAACCCTTTAAGATAAGAATAACAATAACATGCAGTGTTAATTCTCAGAGAGAGTGTAAACATTTTATCTTTTTATATCCTGAAGAGTTAAATTAACATTACTGTGTAATTGGTGCAATATTCAGTAGCACACTTAGTAAGATTTGAATATCTTGCCATGATTCAGATAAGTGGTTCTGTGAGTGCATATAGTATTTATGTATCCAGGGTATCTGCACAGTTCTAAAGTGACAATTTAAGGACTTTTAAGATTTTTTGAATACTTCTAAAAATGTGACCATTACTTTGTCAAAAGTAATCAACAAACAATAATTATTTGAACATTAGCCAAATTGTCAAATATGACCTATTTTTGCAATATTTATTTGTGGAACGGAGTCAAACTAGATTGATTCCGATTTTATGAAAGACACTCTGCTCAAAACACAACATTTCTTCTTTGTATAGTCACTTTAAAAAGTTCCTATACCGTAGTTGGTATGAAACAAGAAAAGTATATGGATATTGGCATCACCAAAAATCCATTATGTCCATCTCGTAGGCTACTATACTGTATGTCACAAGCCTGTGACATGACACATCTGCAATCTGCAGTATGACACAAGACTACATTTTTGGGCAAGGTTTCAGGCTTCAGCCGAATCCCAGCACCATAATTATTATGAAATTAACATTAAATATCTTAAATCACTAGTCTCTAGTATTGCTAGTATAACACTGTACTTCTGCCATCTACTGTCATTTAGGCGCTGATGGATTCAGCAGTTTGCGCGATTAGCTTTGGACAGACAGACAGACAGACAGACAGACAGACAGACAGACAGACACAGACGCCCTGGCAAAGATGGCTAGATTGACACTGAGGATTTTACTATGTGGTTGAAAACACAATTCTGGATATTGGCTTTCTTCTCTTCCTTGTCAGCCTAGCTGGCACAGGAATCTTATTACCTCTATAGCAGCGTATGTTGTCCGCGTCCACCTCCCTGAACCAAATACTTTGCCATTCTCATTACAGGAGGTCATGTAAAGTTTCCTCAGTAGGGGCCTGTCAGCCCTGGGGGCCCTTCTACAGCCAGAGGAGACTGGAACTCAACATGGCTATGGAACGTTTTGGCATCCAACATTTAATAGCTCTCCATTCACCAACATAAACAAGCTAGTAGCAGCCTCCTGCACGTTATTACGTGCATGTATTCATGTTTGCGTGTGTGCGTGGATTATAAAGTTATTTCAGAAACCAGCACTGCACTGGAAATTAGATCTCCTAATTCCTATTGGCTCCTCTCTTAAAAGTGCATGGAGGGACAAGTGGGGGTAATGGCTTTTACTGCAGTGGTGATGGGGGGTGTGCAGGGCTTTGGAAACACACATGTACTGTACACCCACCACCTTTCTTTCAATTATTTTGGTAGATTACAATCCCACGCCATTTGTTGTATGTGCGCACGAATGCACACACGGACACACGCATATACTGTACACACAGGGACTCCTCCCACTCACACATACAATTTACAGCTACAATTAGGCATTTAACACTAACAGACCCTCTTATACAGAGCAAACTTACTAGTGTGAGATCGGAATAGCAGAGTAAGCATGAACTGTGTGTGTGTGTGTGTGTGTGTGTGTGTGTGTGTGTGTGTGTGTGTGTGTGTGTGTGTGTGTGTGTGTGTGTGTGTGTGTGTGTGTGTGTGTGTGTGTGCAGATCCACAACACTTATACACAGAACACACACATAATCACATACGTACATTCCCACCCTCATTTCTGGAATCCCTCAGCACCTGGGAGAGATTCCCTGCTGTCCAAAAAAGTTAATGCACAACAGACCACTTTCTCTCTCTCTCTCTCTCTCTCTCTCTCTCTCTCTCTCTCTCTCTCTCTCTCTCTCTCCCCCCCAACCCCATTTGGCCTTGTAAAACCTTTGCACACCAATTCCACTCCCCTTCAGAGCTTTTGTAATTGTTGTTTTTCGTTACAAGAACGGCGAGCGCCGGAGTGGCTCTGAAGGGTTCCAGAGCTCGTCTTTCAACCAGGCTGAGTCTCTGCTGCTACTCGGTCGCCTGTGTCCGTATACAGTACTACTGTACTGTACTGGTGGGAATATTGGCTCAGTGGCATGCATCTTGGATTTGGAGGACACTCGCAGGTCTTCTGGCCGTCCTTGAACGATAGGTAACCTGCAAGATTAGTGTACCCTTTAAAAACAAACGGTGAGATCACATAGATATGAATTTCCCCTGACAGTACCGACTGCTTTGGCCTGTGTCAGCCGGCAACGTCCTGATTGTCATCGACTCAAGGTATTTCTCTTATCGTAAGCCCAGTCCCTGAGATGTTTAATTGAAATTTTAAATCCCTCCCATAGCGGTAACGGCAAAGCAGAACCAAACTTACAGTAGCGGCATGGTCGAACCTTGTGTATGGATTTGCTGGGGGGAGGGGGTAATCTATGCCTCTGCATTTGATATCACCCTCTGGTCATTAACGTTTTATCACAGTTTCTGGTAAGGCTGAGTTAAATAAATGCTTTTCCTTTTGATAAATGTAGACCGTCTGACCGTTCTTTTTTACTCAAACATTGCAGAACTTGCATGTGCAGAACACATGCATGGTTATTAAAGATGTGTACCCACTATGGATATCCACCTACTCTCATAACTAATGGTTACCTGGAAAATCCAGTTAAATTTAAAATGGGTTTAAGGTCTTTAAGTCAAAAGCTCAAGCTCATTGCACATAATACACTCATGGCAACAGTATAGATAAATCCAGCTATGGATCCATTTTTTTCTCCGTGTGTGTTAAATCAACTCTCTGGATTTTACTGTGTGCTGGTATGCAAGCAGACAGAAGTACAGAAGCAAGCTTGGGAGAGACCCAACATCACAGCCCGTCATCTCAACCTGTATCCTCCCTCTCCTCTCGCAGTAGCCAAGCAGCTATAGCTGACGCATCCAGCCAGCCCCAACCCCAGCAAATCACTCATTTTCATACAATTACCTCCCTCTCCCTTCCTGCACATGGCTGGGTGCGAGTGTCGCCCGCCTGCCTGCTATTGTGTGCTAATTTTAGTTCCATTATTTGCTGTAACAAATGTGTAATGGGTAGAGTCACTTTCACATTAATAGTTTGCACCCAGAGGGGAAGTCTTCCCCCTCATCACGGATCAAAGGTCTCCTCTATTGTATCTAACTTCCTGTTTCCCTTTTTAGCCCACAGTGTGTTGTTTCTTCGCGCCCCCGACATGGCCCCAGCAACCCCGGTAGTTCATGGCTTCTGAGCTTCCCAGATTGGACGCCGCCATGACGAACAAGCGTGAGAAGATGCCCTTTGACCTTCCCAGCGGTTGCGGGTAAGAGACAGGTGATTTGTGAGAAGATGAGGGGTGATGAGAAGGGGAGAGGAAAGTGAGAGCAGCTCACCCTCTCCATGTCACATGATGTCCGGGGATTGGGAGGTGAAATCGGCTGGCGTCCATTGTGTATTCTCCGCCGAGGTGTTTGCCTTTGAAAAAGCACGTTGTCACCTTTTCTTTTCCTGGTTCAGCTCCCAGACTGTGGCAGAGCTCAGCATGACCTTAAACAATTTCACCCTGGCGTCTCAGTTTCGGTCATATCAGCAAATATTATGAATAGGAGAAAAGTTACAAGCTCACAACACTATTTTCGGCAGCTTGAAGATTGGCTATTTTTGCAGCGTGTCGCATGACAAAGTATAAGGATTAAAGGAGACTGACCACATGCTGTCATAAAGATGCCTGCATCTCTGTACCGTGATTTTAAAATTGCGCTCCAGTTTTTGATCTTGTATCATATTTCCTAAAGCGAGGTCAAGGGCTTGTGACATCAGCAGCTCCAGGCGACTATCGGGATGAACATGCAACACAGGAAGCTATGTAGTATATACAGTACCTCAAATCCACAACAGCTAAAAATTGCATGGCACTATTGTACTGTGACCAACTGGCCTTGTCCTGCTGTGAATCATCGTGACAAATATAACGTAGACAAATGCTGTATTCTCATACATACATAAAACAAAAACATGCACACAGACGCACAACACCACTCCCCGCTGTCCTTCACAGTGGCCCTGGGCATCAGCATTCTGCATTCATAGGGGCAACGGAGAGCAATTAATAGTCAACCAGGAAAACCTCACTCCCACTGGCTTCACAGTCGCCATCACCACTGCCTGGTTGCAATGGCACACCCTTGAAGCTGGCAGCCATTATATGCATGGCCATGATTATGACATCAAATCTTTGGTGGGGTAAATGCAGGCAATGTTTTAAAAACGTGTTGTAACATATTGACTACATTAAAGCAAAGCACTGATAAGCAAATAAACTCTCATTTAGCAAATATGGCTGAAGTCACGAGACGCTTATGTCTTTGCCATCTGACAAACAAAGAGTCTCATATATCTTGTCTCGAAACCCGAGCCATCCTGAACCCTTTACAAGGCTAAATGATAGTGTTCTGCCTCAAATGTATTGGTCTAATGAGCAAAGACGCTTAATAACAGGAGAAACATCCTGATCTGTTTAGAGCGTGCTCTTTCAAGTGGTTCCCTTGTCCCTCATTTGGGCTTTTGTTCTCTGATGAGCGTGTGTAAACAGGCGAATATAAACCTGGCTAATGGCTGATGTCACAAAAACCTCTCTCTAGGTCTTCCCATTGCCAGTTCATGCCAGTTTTACCAGACATGAGCCTCTCTGGAGGAAACCTGCTCCTCCACTTTCATAATGTGGTTGCACACACTTATAATGATTAGCATTTGGAGAGTGATGTGACGCACGCACACGCGTACACAGCCATTTCTACTCATATATACACAGATACAAACAACCACACACATAGTACGAGTACATAAAAAACTACTTCTCTTTCTGACTGAGACATAAACAAATGATGCGTAAACAAGACAGGATCTAATAACTGCGTGGTTTCCATGTGGATCTCAGACTTCATGTTTCCATGATGTCAGTCATCTATTTGAAAACAATTAGGCGCTGATGGGTCCAATAGTTCGCGGGATTAGCCCTGGACATACAAACATATAGACAGACATAGCCTGTCTGTCTATACGGCGTGCTTAATGCCTACATAGCCATTAGGTACGCCGTCAAAAGAATCACATTCGTGTTAAGTGAGCGGCACCTTTTATCATGCTGATCATGTATGATGATGATGGCCTGAAGGTTTGTATGGAATAAATTGTTCTGTCACAAGTCCATACATAGACTTGGCTGCCACATGACGTTCTGGGGGCAAAATACATTGTGACGTAAGCACAATTGTTCTGTAAAAAGTCCATAGAATTGGCTGCCACGTGACGTCACGAGGTGGCACACACAAAGCCGCCCGTTGGAGGAGCTAGCACCGTTCAATATAAGAGAAGACCTTACACTGGGACATGGAGCAGTCAGTGAGGGAGAATGTCTGATCTAGTAATTAGGGACACATTGAAGGTGAAAGAGACTCAGCGTAACTAACTGTCATTACAGAATGGCCTCTAAGGGGATGGGGGAAGGAGGGACATGAATGCAGGAGTTGTGGCCAGTAGTGCAATGATGGGAGTGTGTCATCTTGCTTAAAGTGACGTGTTAATGCATTATGTCCCCTAGGGGCTAGTAAAGAGACCCCAGCCATTTTGACTTAAAGAATGAGGGGATTGCTCACGATACTTTAGGTCAAAGCCCCCTCTCGGATTGATGAATTCACAGCAACTGTGTGGGCGGCCGCAGCTAAAGTCTGTGTAAATTATCATTCCAGGAATGTGTTGACAAAATATAGATTCATAACATCAGTGTGAACCTATATAGTATGCAAACAACCAGATCGCAAGCCCACGCCCAGGCAGTCGTTCCTTTGATATCATACTAGCCTCGGTCCCAGCCTTACTCATGTGCCAAGAGAAAAGCCTGGTCACAACCTAAGGCAGAGAGTGTATCAGCGGAAGTATCGGACCGGAACATCCGTCAGATGTATTTCCCCCGGATACGAATTTTTTTTGACCAATCACAACACTTGTAAAGCATCAACGTCATTTCCTTCTCTCTCCCTCTTTACTTGCGCAAGCAGAGCGCGCAAGTAATAGTTTTCGTCCAAGGCGCTGTTTGATGCGTATGCGCCGTGCCAGCGTATGAAGTAATGACTACTTGTGCTTGATATGCAGTGGTGTCAGATTACATACATGTATACATGGGGGCATTACCTTTAATCCTCCCAACACTAAAACATATCGCCCTTACGTCACCATCGAAAAACAATTACACCCTGGCATTGGGTCCTTTAATCCATATCTTTATTACGTCATCATTGAGAGATAGTTACTTGCGAAAGCAGAGCGCGCAAGTAATAGTTTTCGTCCAGGTATTTCGCTGTTTGATGTGTATGCGCCGTGCCAGCGTATGACGTAATGACTACTTGTGCTTGATATGGCAGTGGTGTCAGATTACATACATGTATACATAGGGGCATTACCTTTAATCCTCCCGACACTAAAACATATCGTCTTTACGTCACCATCGAAAACCAATTACACCCTGGCATTGGGTCCTTTAAATGCACATCTTTATTACGTCATCATTGAGAGCTAGTTATACCAGTTATACCCTGACGTCATATGCTGCTACGATACATACGCATCAAACGGGGCGCAAAGTAACCACAGTATACCGCTAATCAACTTACAAATTACATATACAATACATAGAGGCATTTCCTTTAATCCACCCGACACTGATCGACATATACGTCACCATCGAAAGCCGTCTCTTACCATACTTAAAGGGTAAGACCACTTTTTTTGAGGTTTGGGTTGTGTAGTTACTTTGCCATGATGCTACTCCAAATGTGGACAAGAAATAAAAAAATACTGCTCCAGTGATTAGAAATTGACAATTCAAAATATGCTCCTCATTGACTTGCATTGTAGCTCAAACAGCTCTCAAAGGCACTATTTTAGTACGTATACAAACACAAACAAAGTTGATTCAGACAATATAGAGCATCACCAAAACTCATGCAGTTTTATTTTTTCATAAAAATGTTAGATTCCTGTTGATTTTACTATTTGAAGATCTGGATCCGGATCCACGGATCCAGTCCGGGTTTTCTTCCCAATAAAATGGACAAATCAACAGGAAGATAACATTTTTATGAAAAAATAAAACTACATGAGTTTTGGTGATGCTCTATATTGTCTGAATCAACATTGTTTCTGTTTGTTTACATACTAAAAGAGTGACTTTGAGAGCTGTTTTAGCTACAATGTAAGTCAATGAGGAGCATATTTTGAATTATCAATTTCTAATCACTGGAGCAGTTATTTCTTATTTCTTGTCCACATTTGGAGTTGCATCATGGCAAAGTAACTACACAACCCAAACCTCAAAAAAAGTGGTCTTACCCTTTAACAATACTACTTTTTTACCTCCAAAAACGAGGTAGTTTAGTTTAGTTTAGTTTATTTGATCATCTTCACAGTTACAAAACAGCTTAGTTAACACACGGTTACATAACAAAAAAGGAACTGGAGGTGATCAAAAGGAATAGGCTGAAGCTGAAAGCTTATAAATGCCTATCCTATAAACATCCTACGTAGCAAATAGCTAAACCTAATAATTCAATATTTCAAACGCTTGTAGCGGTCGACAGTACTTGCGCGCTCTGCTTGCGCAGTAGTAGGCTATTTATGGCCTACTTGTGTGCAACAAGCAAGTAGGCACTCGACAGAGTGCAGTTATAGTTCCTGTCTATCTTCACTTGATACTATCAATAAAGACAGAAAAGCCAAAAACAATTGTGACAATCCCGTTTCGTCTTTACAGTCGCACAAATTATAATAAGCGTATATAGCTTGCTGCTTAGCATTATTAATATAGAATATAAAAAATATATTTTTGTGAACGGAAATGCCAGCATCCATAGTCTGATTTCGGGAGGTACGTATTTCCAGACTCCATATACCGTAGCATTTAGAAATTGTGGAATAGTTGTCTGGCTACGCTAAACTAAATGGATAACACCAAAAGGTCCTGGAGACTTGTTTCTCTCTACCCCCGACTGACCCACTTGTTTTACTCTTCCTTCTCTTTCGATCTGCTCTACTATCCTTGTCATCCTCATCAGCCCTTTGATCCAATTCCGAAAACTGCAAATCCCTGCGTCCACCTGTGTCCTCCGCCATGTCTTCTTCTTCCTCCTCCTCCTCCTTCTCCAAACATTCCATCCCTCTCGATCTCCCACGCCTCACACCTACGGGACAGACCAGTCTTTATTCTCAGCGCCTTTTCTTTCACACAATCTCCCAGGGCTATCAGCCATCCTTCCAACATTCCAACTGTGCTCCTTCCCTCATTCGTCATAGACATGCTTCCGCCTGGGCTTCTCATGCAGTCATATAGACATAAAAAGGTAGACGCATTCTGCGGCTCTGGGGCATGTGTCTCTCGAGGGGAGGCAGCATGAAGGCAAGCTTTCCCGAGATTCCTTGTAAAGCATAGCGGAAGCTTGCCAAGCTTCCGTGTGCGTCACAGAAGGGAAGGGTAGGCCAATTAGGCACGACTCCCTCCCTTTCCCAGTGGCACTAGCTTTGGCAATGAACATTTGTTTCCTCATGCCAATAAAGACGTGATGTGATTGGCCAGTACTAAGTAGTCACTTGAGTGAACTTCCGCTTGACTTTCTACTTACACCGGAGACACTGCTCCAATGAACTACAATGAATGTATGCATGTAGTCGCGCCAACGTGAAAGGAGAAGTGCATGCGTGGTCACTTTAGCTGTGAATGTCTGTGAAGTGCGTGCTTGGAAAACACAATGCTGCTTTCTGCTAGTGCTGCTTTCAAGTGTACCTTACTACCTTGTGAGTCGTGGAACACAAATAACACAAACTAATGAGGTATAGATTCTTCTAAGGAATATGTAAAATAAAAATAAAATCACGTCTTAGTCAATCTTGGTAACTCTTTAGCTTTTGCAATTAACAAGTACTATTGATTGATTACAGTTTGCAATCCCTGCCTGTGACTAAAACTTAAATGTAGACATAATCACAGTTGAACGGTGGGTGAACAAAACACTATGGGCTGTATTTCGCGTGTCTTAAGTACCAGGTCTTATTCCCTAACTTGAGTAAACTAAAGACATGGAGGCGTGATCAATGCCATTTGGCTATTCTGAGTGGCCAAAGAGCATTGATCACGCCTCCAGGTCTTTAGTTTACTCAAGTTAGGGAATAAGACCTGGTACTTAAGACACGCAAAATACAGCCCCATATCTCTTTATAGCACATGCACAGTCAAATTCTCTGTGTTAATTAAAACATTTGTAACTCTGTTAAATTAAGTGCTATAATTAACATTCAGCCACCAGGTGTCGCATGAATGAAAGCAACATGGATATTGGTTGCCATAAGCTTATTTGACTCACAATTTTGGGGGGGATTTTTTCAGGGAAGGAAAGCGATACTTTTATTCTGCGTCTTTCTAAAAGCTCTGTGGATGTATTTTGTATACATTTTTGTATTACAGTAATTGTCTACATTAAAATCTTGGTAACATCACCTAACACTTTCACAGTTGAAGGTGGGGATGGAACCTGCTGGAACATTGCCATTTCATGCAGCTTCTCTCAGTGTCCACAGCATCAGTCCTGAAGCACATGCTGTATACCCGTCTCTTCCTGTTAACCTCGCTGATGAGCTGCCAAGGCCATACTGGGCTCTGCCAGGAACAGACACAGACAACTTGACTTTATCGTCTTTTGCTAAAGTTCAGGGGTCTGACACACACACACACACACACACACACACACACACACACACACACACACACACAGAGGGGAAAGAATGTCTGTGAACATGTAGTATGTCATGGAATCAGGTCATGGGGCATGGTTAGAAAGTAGAGTATAGGGGTGAGAGAGGGCCACAGTGGACAGGGGGTGGTTAGTGCAGAGTAGAGTAGAGTTGAATGGATGGGAGGGGGACGGGTCACTGTGCCTTCGGGAGTGTGGATAGGGAGGGGGGGGGACAGGGGTAGGGGGCTGCTTCGGCAGAGGCGGGGGGCTCAGAGTTAATTGCTAGTTTGGGGGGCTGATGCTAAGCAGTGGTGACAAGTCTGTGTGGACGGAGCCAGTGAGCCTCCGCTGCATATTCACTCTGTCGCCAGGCATCGCAACAACTGTCAGGGCTCAGCCCAGCTGGAGAGAGAGAGAGTTGTAGAGTATTAGAGAGAGAGGGAAGAAAGAAAGAAAGAAAGAATAGTGGGAGACTCACTGGGCTGGGAGGAACAAGTGGAATGGGATGGAGATCTTCAGATTTTTTTTTTTACATTAAGTCTGATTTATATATCACACTGTGACGAGTTGTGAGCTTGTAGATCATCAGTGTCAATGTGTGACATGGTGTGGAACCAAGTAAAAAATACTGTAAGCATGAATTCATTAAAACAACTCTAAAAATATGTCCATGCAACATGGTGTCTGAATGGCCACCCAGAGCTGTGTGTTGGCATCTGGTTCCACATTAGTATGCAGTGGTGTTCACCTGCTCTGGAGCAGGAGGTGGAGGGAGGACGGATGTTGGTTCAAGGGCCAGCCAGGGGTGAGGCGGAGGCAGGGAGAGAAAGGGAGGGCAGGGGGCCTGTGTTGGAACCCATGGGGGTATGATGTGGCGGTGACTCAGTGCAGCCCCCGTGCTAATTGTAGCCCAGAGAAACTTTTGTTGTTCGGGTGCAGGTCAGCCCTGGCCCCAAGAAGGTTACACTGGGCCCTCTTAAACCTGTTGTTGCCCGCCACTCGCATAAAAATAACACCTCGTAAATATGGGTTGCTAGCTAGCGCGTGAGGCACGGGGGTTTGGTTACCTTTCAGAGAAAACCCCATCTGAACTCTGCCCTATGAACTTCCAGTAACCTCCTGCCATCGCCCGCCTGTTGGGTTGTTTGCAATGTGTCTGTTAGCCTACTGTATGTATGAACAAAGCTGCTACATATTAACCTATTATGAAACTAGCTGCTACATGTTAGCCTACATACTGTACATCTTAGCCTATATGGCCACTACATGTATGAAACAAGACACTAATATGGGTATATGCAACTAAGTTTGTCCTTGGGCCAATATCTCTTCAGGAGTTTATATGGGGGAAATTCAGTTTTGTGCATGCATATAGTGCCCATTGTGTCATTTTTTCCAAGGAAAAAAAAGGGAAGAAGAGAAGGGGGGTAAGAGGACGGTCATACCGCACTTTTATTCTACTGTACAGTGCCTAGGTGGATTCTGCCAATGCATTCTGATAGTAATGGACCGTTTTTCGGCGGAACTCCGCAAATGGCAGCAAAACACACCGTTCCCATTGAAATGCATTGGCAGACTCCGCCCTCATAGGTAGAATAAAAGTGTGATGTGACCGTGCCCTATAAAGGCAGGAAAAGAAAGAAAGTTTGAGTGCTTTTACCACAAAAAGTACAAGTAAAGGGTTTTCTTGTGGGTCTTAGATATTTACAAGCTTTTGCTACAAACAGTACAACTGAAGAGTTTATTAGCTTATTCCACAAAAAAACAACTAAACAAACAAACTAAACAAAAGACACATAGGCCTACAGAAATCTATCTTCTTTTTTTATGCCTTCATAATTGACTGTCTAATGAATCTTGTAGTATTCGTCCCATGTCCTCCTCCTCTTTTACTCTCTGCTGCTGTTTGAAGGAAGAAAGTAATAGAAATGTATTTATGTCGCACTGTTCTAGCATTGTACAATATGGACAATCTGCCAATAGGCTACATCTACTGTCGCTATGGCGAGTTATAGCTCTGACCTTTTGCACTCCCGAATAGGTTGCTAGTGCTCGCTATACGATACACCGTTTAAATTGACTCTGGGTAACAGCGTCATCTTATTGCCTAAAGTATAAATGCAAATGGTGAAGCAGTATTAATGTGACGCTTTGACTATAGGGACACTAACATGTGACTCTCTCACATGTACTTGTATTTTTGTGACCCTGAGGTTTTCTTTTTCTTGAGGGGCGCTAGCCCCTCCTATGCACAGCTTTGTGTGTTTGTGTGTATGAGCACGGAATGTGCTCAGCTGATTGGCTGATCATGGAATGTGATGTATGATGATGTATCATGATAAGAGCACCACTCACTTCACATGAGTGTGTTTTTCTTTGTAATGTGCAGGTTAGGATGCCATACAATAACATCATTTTAGCTTAAAATGACTTGTGTATATCATGCCACCACCATAATTTAGTTATTTTGTCACACTATAACACCAATGCAAAGACATGGTGCTATAGTCACAAACGTAATGCAATCCTTACTCGGGGATCTATCGTGGCAAAACGGTTTTACACAACTCTTCTATACAATTTCTTGTCTTAGATGACCATACCAGTGGTCTGGCATGTTTAGCTCATTGACCATGACTCATGGTATACTTGACATTACCGTCGACCATTTTCTAAAGCATGCCGTGGTTAGTTGGGTTATAGAGGAAGCCATTGGATTCCACTCATTTCAGTTATGTTTGGATTTGAAAAGTCAAGTTGAAAGTAGTAGTAGGCTAGTATTCATGACTGTAGAAAATGCTAAATCATAAATCTGTTAATGAGAAAATTTATAGAAGCTGTGAAAAGAGTATGGTCCATGATCCTGGCTTTTTGAAGCTGATGAGATGAGTCATCTATGTGCATTAATACAACAAATGCTCAGTACACTGTGAAGTCTCACGTGTCACATCACAGTATATCATTGTCCTTAAAGCTGTGTTTGTTTTTTAACCCTTTCCTAAAATCCACTAATTTACAGAGCACAATCATGTGTATATGAAACCTGGTTTAATGACAGTGTGACGGAAATGGCCACATTTGTGTGTGCATGAGCGTGCGTACATTATGCATACGTATTACGTATGTGTTTGTTTGTACTCTAACTGGGTTGATTCAAATAAAGCTTCATTTGTCATTAAGGTGAGTAATGAGAGAGATCCTGGGGGCCATCAAAACCCTTCATATTGTTCTAGAAAAAGGAGAGACCTCATTAGACTGCAAATTCTCCCTCATCTCTGTCTCTCTTTTCTCTTCCCTCTCTCTTTTTGCCATGTTTTTTTTCCTCCATTTGCTTCTCAGGGTCTAGCGTGGGAATAATAGGTGGACAATTAATGTGGGCTGCAGATACAAGGGCAAGCGTTTGATGTCCCTGTTGAGTGGCCATAGTGCTGAGGGTAGGAAGGCCATGGATGTGGTTGCTATAAGGCTTTTCTGATTTTTTTTTTTGCTTTTCTTCTTTTTGAACCGTTATTAGCTCCAAGCACACAAAAGCCAGGCCATAAATAAGCTGCTGGCGGCTGTTATATGCCAGAAATAATGTTTATCTTACCTCCCTAAAGCACAGGCCCTCATTAGCTCCCCAGGGTCCGCACCAGGAAAAAAGAGAGAGAGGGAGAGGAGTGCAGCCACTTTACTCCCTCTGCTCGTCTTCATTCTCTTCCTCTGTCACTACATAAAAAATAAAACACAATGTGCGATGTGTTGTAAGCTTATAGATCAGTTATTTCTTACTATTACAAAAGAAAAGTTTGAAAATGTTCACCTATACATGCCTGAAATAGGAACACTTAGGGCAATAGTGGTTAATGAATTGAATGTATGGTTGCAGAGAAGAAAACACGTGTATGTCACATGTAGTAGATGGACAGCCGTGGATTGAGCTGCACTCATCTAAAATCAGATGATTCTACATTATGTTCAGAGTTTGAAAAAATGTGCACAACAACAGCGTTTGAGGTTAAATAATTCTTCTTAATTCTCTTTGTCTCATGTCGTCACTGTCGGGCAGAAACCTCCTATCTCACTTAACCCATTAAACCCGGGAAAGCATCTGTGTCATTTTAGATTCTCCATTTTGACCCATCGTTTTTGTCATTTCGTCATTTTTTTCAAAAATGATGAAAAATGGCGCGCTATAGTATGCCGTACGATATGGGCTATAGCCCACGGTCCAAAATGATGAGAAACGAGGCTAACCTTTTTTTCAAAATTTCAAAAAACATGGGCTATAACCCATCGTTTTTGTCATTTCGTCATTTTTTTCAAATCCTCAAAAATGATGAAAAACTGCGCGCTATAGTATGCCGTACGATATGGGCTATAGCCCACGGTCCAAAATGATGAGAAACGAGGCTAACTTTTTTTTCCAAAATTTCAAAAAACATGGGCTATAACCCATCGTTTTTGTCATTTCGTCATTTTTTTCAAATCCTCAAAAATGATGAAAAACTGACCCGCTGTGAGCTTGTATATCTGCTATTTCTTCTTTTTTTAATCGTGAAAGGTTGGACAAATCTTATAGACATTTTTAATGAAAACAAATTTAAAAAATGTACTTCTGGATGTCCCTGGAACAAAATATTTTCAGATGGGGGTACACAGCCAAATACATTGGGGGTCCTTGACATTGACAAACGTTTGAGCATCACTGAAAACTTTTAAAATACATTTTTTAGAATCGTCAAGCAAAAGTATAGTGAATATAGCTAATCTACAAGCTCACCAGGCGTCGCAATTGCGACCTGTTGTGAGCTTGTAAATCTGCTATTTTCACTATACTGTATGTGAGAACTTTGGACATACAAGGTTTCCACCCGACAGCGACACACTACTACTTTCTACTCTATCGCTACACAAGGGTGGAGGAAATGAAGGCGGACACTGTGTTGTGTTGAAACATTATTAGTACTACAGCAGCAGTGATGCAATAGACTAGTCGGCATGTGCTAATGGTCAGTGCCCGTGTGCAAGTTCAGATCAATGGCTCAACCCACTGGGGAGAACCATGCGGTTTCCTTATTTATATGTAGGATGTAGCCTGTAAAGCTGTACAGCATACCGTCTGGGCAGTGAAACGTGCTGTTAGCTCTGTTTCAAGTCTTTCAAATAAATGAATAAGCAAAGTATATACCGTGCGTGCGTGACTGTGTGTGTACAGTAGATACAGAGAGAGAGAGAGAGAGAGAGAGAGCTATGTATGTGCCTTTTTTACAGCTATTACTCACAATTGACATTGTCTCTGTATTGAAATTTGTGGTGCTGACAGTATGCAAAGATGCTTATTCACTGTCATCATTCCACTAAACTTTTAATATTTGCGTGCAGTGAAACATACTGTATATCATTGCTGTCAGGCGTTCAAAACCGTTCCATTTGTATTAAAAAAAAATTAAACATTGCAACACTTTGTGAGCTAGTAGATTGGCTATTTTAGCTAAGAATGGATTATTGGAGATACAAGGTTTATGTCCAAAAGCAACAATATGTATACATACTGTTTATGCATGTGCATATCTAATGCTCATAATTGTATTTAGCCTAATTTCATTCTGGTATGTAAAACATGCTTGCTGCCTACATAAATCAGGCACATATACCTGATCACCCTTTTGGTTGTCATTAAAAGCACTCTCCACTGGGCGCATACTGTATGAATGGATTTGTTGTGATGACATCACTACAAGAGGCCATACAGTTGGTGCTAAAGGCCAGCGAGGATTGCAGCCAAAAGAGTTGTGTGGAACCCCCTAATAGAACCCCTGACCATGTGGAGTGCAGCCAATTCATGTCTAAATGTGAGCACAGCAAAGGGGGAAATTCAATTGCACGCATGCTTTGTGATCGCACAATGGGTGTTCTGTAACATTTTAGGGAGCCATGAATTGGGCTGAAGCCTTCTCCCCCAGTAGCCCCCCCCTCCTCCACGCACGCACACACGCACGCACCTCCCACCTCCACTCGTTGGCTTCTATCAGCTGCCCTAGCAACCTGAGAAGCGAGCAGTACCATTTACATGCTAATGTAGGCCAAGTTCATACACAGTAAAAATCCTCAGAGAGCATAAAAACAGACCCAAATGGACCTGTAAGAGTTCAATTAATGCTGAGAATCTTTACTGTGTGTAGGACCTTTAACATGAATCCTAGGACCTTTAACATGACGAAGTAATCTTTACTGTGTGTAGGACCTTTAACATGACAAAAGCCCATAGGTTTACGATCATACACACCTGCACGTGCACACACATGCAAACACTCATACGCACACACGCACGCACGAGAGAGAGAGAGAGAGAGAGAGTGTGTGTAAGTACATGTAGAGTACACATGTACCCACATAAACCATTTTATTTGTTTACATGTTTCAGTGTAAGGCTGCCAGCCTGTGTTACTGGTGAATGGCGTAGCAACGGGCACTGGCAGGTTTATTGTCCAATTTTTCACCACAGTGACCGCGATCCTGGTGGATATCCCTTGAATGGCCTGCAGTTCGCCCATCGCTTGCTATATAAAATAAACCTAGCATCATAAATACCAAGTCTGCTTATACATAATGCGAGGTGGATGATGGGGTGTTTGGGTGTAAACTGAAATCAAGCGATTCATCCAGGATGAGCGGAGCCATGGGTTTACTCACTGCCAGCACCATGACATGGTACAATGCTAATGTACCACACAGAGGGGGAAAAACGTGTTCTGTGTGAATATCGTCATGTAGTTGAGACTGATGACAATCGGCATTTAGCTGGCTGTGTGTGTGTGTGTGTGTGTGTGTGTGTGTGTGTGTGTGTGTGTGTGTGTGTGTGTGTGTGTGTGTGTGTGTGTGTGTGTGTGTGTGTGTGTGTGTGTGTGTGTGTGTGTGTGTGTGTGTGTGTGTGTGTGTGTGTGTGAACGCCCTCGGCGGTGCGTGACATGAAAAGGGTAATGGCGATTTTATGGTGTTATTTAGCACAAACGGCAAAATCCGGTAAAACACTGTTGTAAGGAGATGTATAGAGCAGCTGCATGTCTCTCAGTGCAGTGACATTCTGTGATTATTTGCCATAATCAAAGATTGGCTAAAACAAGATTTAGCGTTGGAGGGTGCGTTAACTTTAGGTTTGGGGGCCACTGATCTATGCCATTACGTACAAATGAAAGATCGGATTCATTGAAGGTTAGTTAGTTTACTTTAGTACTGGAACAAAAACTGTGTGTGTCCGTCAGCTTATTACTCTCCCTGTCCTTGTACTTATGCCATGAGTGTAAACACGTACTCACACATTTATCACTTAAACCCTAGTCTAACGGACTTGAGTTACAACTTTACTCTGACCTCATTGTCCTGTCTACACCAAATCTCTTCGCCAAAAGTTACCGATCTACAATCTGTAGCTGACCGGATAGTGCGTCAATCACATGATTGCTATGTCCCAAGTTTGATTGCAGCTGGAGACAGATGCTGCGTGTCTTTACCCCTCTTTCCTCAGCTTGCCGTACACAGTTTTGTCAAAATGAAAACAACAAACTGCCTAAGAAATGTGCTGTGAGGTTGTTTTTGATTTCAGTCATGTCTAAAGCCTGTAATTTCAACCACATTAACGTGTCATCCCTATTTTAAACATGTCATTTTAGGCAAAAAAAGGGGGAAATGGCAGATCTACAAGCTCATAACAAGCCGCAATGTGTCGCATTGTCAGCTTGTAGATTGGCCATTTTCACTGGGCAGCTCTGTTGTACGGCAAAGTATAATTCCTTATGCATCTCTTTGTAGAAACACTGTAACTGGCATTCACAGAAATGAAGGTTGTTTTGGCGGAAATAAAAGCCTGCACATACAACAAAGCACATCCAAAAAGCACATGCACTTCAGGCTTAGTGGTGGTTGAGTGTTTGTTATAAATTTCCCTCTAACTTCATTGTGTCTTTGATCTGCAGAGCCGCTGGAGGGCAGGGGGGTAGGGGGTGGTTAGCTGGGGTGGTGGTGTTTTCGTAAAGGATGAGGGAAGATACTGACTGTGGAAAATATAAACTTATGTTGTTCAAGTGTGGGATTTGGACGAGAATGTACAATACTTTTCTCATAGACATGGTAGTTAGTATCGGAACAATATAATGTCAGAAAAGGTGTATAAGACTTAGCTTATTTGACCTACACACGCGCACAGGACCAGACACGGACACACAAAGGAGAGGCATTCTCAACAAAACACACTGTCTCATGCATACACAGACACACAATTGATGGGGGGAAATGTGTTGACCCTCTGAGTGGGAGCCAGGATCACATCTCTCTTCCCTTTATACCGACAATTCCAAGCAGTGAGCGAGGCCTTACAATACTGTCCTCGCACAAAGCATCAGTCGCCCTCAGCACAAATTGATTGCATTTCACACTGATGGTAAGAGGAAGGCGCAAGGCCAGGGAGGATGCAATAAAGCCCACAAAGAGGCGAGGGATGACATTTGAGCGAGATGAAACATTTCACTAAAGCTGCACTGACGGTGGAGGGGTATTTTTTAAGGTTTGTGCCCCCCCCACAACCACCTCCACCCCGAGCATATACTGTAGTCCATCTCTTTAAGTGTGCATAAGAGTTTCCAGTTGCCTGTCACGTTCTATCTGTTTTTGTTCTTCTCAGAGCTCATCCACGTTTGGCAGGAAAACGGGTGGGGATGTGCTACTTGGCTCGGCTGGCCGTTGCTATGGGTGGGTGCCCACGGGGTCAGTGTGGCAGTTGGTGTGGAATACCTTCTCATGATGGCTTTCGTGACCACAGGCCTGAGGCCACTTAACCACATCAACCCTGGGCATGTCATCATCATAGGCGAACGTTCTAAATGACAGCCTATAGGCCTATAGTATATGCTTGTAGATCTCGGGTGAAAATAGCAGATCTTCAAGCTATTTTCGCTACGTGAAACCGTGGCATGACACAGTATAAATCAGAGGTTTAAAGGGTGTTTTATTGAGGAATTAAGGAGAGACAGGGAGAGAAAATCATGGTGTAAGAGGCAAGGAGAGACGCAGTAAGCATTTACTGCCGCATAGACATTTCAAAAAGTATTTATTTAAAGATGTTTACACCGCGGACAAAGCCAACTCGAGTCGTGACAAATCATGACAATAAACACAATATTTTGGACCAAACAAATAATTACAAAGAAGAAAAACAACAAAAAAAGTTTTGTAACCTGCCGTTTTTTTCTTCTTTCTAATTCTTTGCTCGGCCCCAAAAATTTGTTTGTTGTCATGATTTGAACTATAGTATGCTGTACGATATGGGCTATAGCCCACGGTCCAAAATCTGAGAAACGAGGCTAACTTTTTTTTTCAAAATTTCAAAAAACATGGGCTATAACCCATCGTTTTTGTCATTTCGTCATTTTTTTCAAATCTTCAAAAATGATGAAAAACGGCGAGCTATAGTATGCCGTACGATATGGGCTATAGCCCACGGTCCAAAATGATGAGAAACGAGGCTAACTTTTTTTTTCAAAATTTCAAAAAACATGGGCTATAACCCATCGTTTTTGTCATTTCGTCATTTTTTTCAAATCCTCAAAAATGATGAAAAACGGCGCGCTATAGTATGCTGTACGATATGGGCTATAGCCCACGGTCCAAAATCTGAGAAACGAGGCTAACTTTTTTTTTTCAAAATTTCAAAAAACATGGGCTATAACCCATCGTTTTTGTCATTTCGTCATTTTTTTCAAATCTTCAAAAATGATGAAAAACGGCGCGCTATAGTATGCCGTACGATATGGGCTATAGCCCACGGTCCAAAATGATGAGAAACGAGGCTAACTTTTTTTTTCAAAATTTCAAAAAACATGGGCTATAACCCATCGTTTTTGTCATTTCGTCATTTTTTTCAAATCCTCAAAAATGATGAAAAACGGCGCGCTATAGTATGCTGTACGATATGGGCTATAGCCCACGGTCCAAAATGATGAGAAACGAGGCTAACTTTTTTTTTCAAAATTTCAAAAAACATGGGCTATAACCCATCGTTTTTGTCATTTCGTCATTTTTTTCAAATCTTCAAAAATGATGAAAAACGGCGCGCTATAGTATGCCGTACGATATGGGCTATAGCCCACGGTCCAAAATGATGAGAAACGAGGCTAACCTTTTTTTTCAAAATTTCAAAAAACATGGGCTATAACCCATCGTTTTTGTCATTTCGTCATTTTTTTCAAATCTTCAAAAATGATGAAAAACTGCGCGCTATAGTATGCCGTACGATATGGGCTATAGCCCACGGTCCAAAATGATGAGAAACAAGGCTAACTTGAAACTTCGAACTCGAGTTGGATTTGTACTTTTTGAAATGTCTATGAGGAAAATCATTTCCTGGACCATGGTAGGGAGCGGGACTGCAACGCTCTATTGTTGTTTCAATTAAATAAGTGCCCCTTGCTGTAGGGCAAAGGTGTAAAGAGGACTGTGTATGAGTATAGAAGTTAGCTGCCAGTGCTGACAATCTCTTCTATCACCCATGCTTGGTCGTCGGAATTGCAATGAATTTGATTCCTGGTCTCCAACCAAACAGACTTGATTGGATAACTCAGATAATAGACTCTGTCTGAAACAACCGCCACTTGTACAACTGCTGCCAACTGGAGAGCCCTGAGCCCAGAGAGGGAGAGGGAAGGAGGATAAATCAGAAGTCAAATGTCAATACACCCTCAGCCAGATCTCTCAACCTGATGAAACAGAAGAATAATCAGATTTGGAGAGGCTTTTAGGGGTGGAAGTTTACATCTTGGGTGAGGATATAAGCAGAGCAGGCAGAACAAGTGTGCTTGTGCGTGTCGTGTGTGTGTGTGTGTGTGTGTGTGTGTGTGTGTGTGTGTGTGTGTGTGTGTGTGTGTGTGTGTGTGTGTGTGTGTGTGTGTGTGTGTGTGTGTGTGTGTGTGTGTGTGTGTGTGTGTGTGTGTGTGTGTGTGTGTGTGTGTGTGTGTGTGTGTGTGTGTGTGTGTGTGTGTGTGTGTGTGTGTGTGTGTGTGTGGAGCTGACAGACGGACAGCAACATCCACAGTTCTGGGGACGATTCCAAAAATGCCATCTAAATCAATAGTTCTCTTCCAAAATTGCAGATGTACAAGCTCAAGCTACTGTACAAGCAACGTGGCGTGAAGTGATGTGCTGCAAGCTTGTATATCTGCTATTTTTGAATAGCCAAAATCTAAAATGACATAGATGATATTCCCGTTAGTGTCTCTGTTCTGGGGCGAACATTCTGCAAAAAATAAACATAGAAGAGATTCATCACAATATACTGTTGATTCACATCAATTGCAGATGGGTTCCCAGATTGATGCACAACATGACACGTTGTGAACATGTAGCTCTGCTTTTTCCATTTAAGGTATTTGGTGTGGAGGGAAATAGACAGGTTTGAGGCATTAGGGGACTCAAAAAACATATGGGTTTAAGTAACTAACGCTGAGGTCTTTTGCAGTCTCAAAGTATAGTGTGCAAGTGTAGTGTGATTTGTCCCAGCCACATGGAGAATAAGACAGCAGTTAAGTACAAGAAAACAAAGTGTTTAATGGAAGATTTAGGCACCAAAATAATTATTTTCTTGCAAATGCATTTGAGTGCATGTGTGTTTAATCGTGTACAATGTGTGCACCTTTCTGCATGATTGTATGCATGTGTTTATGCATGAATATTTGTTTCCAACTTTTGACTCACTTATGTCGTCTTCATTTCATAAAAATGACTACATTGTGCGATAAGCCAAAGTAAAACCCTTCAATTCCAGCCATGTTTATGCTCTCAGAGTTCAATTAACACTGAGGATTTTACTGTGTGGCTTTACAGTAGCCAAACTGACAGGTCAAAATGACACCATGACTGTTATGTATTATTTATGTACAGTATATCTATGCCATCACATAATCTCCTCTGCTGTGCACCACTCACCACGTCCCTATACTGAATTCCTTATAGGCTTTTCCCCCAGACCCCCAGTATGATATGCATAATCACAATCATAAACACAAAATCCTCACTCTTGGAGTTAAAATAAGTCTCCATTTGTTTTTGAGGGCCCTCCTAAATTCAGCTATAGTGTAGATTTTTGTCCTATAACACAAACATTAAATGCCATTAACAATGAATGGAGAATTTACGTCATATCTAGACGTGCAAATCGCCTATATTTTGTCCTAACACAAACATTAAATGGTATTGACAATGAATGGAGAATTTACATCCTATGTGTCTGAGCAAATTGACATGTTACTTCATGATGATGTACGATGATAAGAGCACCCCTCACTTCACACGGGTGTGATCCCCTGGGATCTAACCCCTTCAAGGCCCCCCCTGGGGGCTGTTGAGAACAGTGCATTGCACATGCACTATTATATCATTTAGTATATCTACAATGAAATCCAGTCAGTGTTACTTCATCTCTGGGAAAGTTTTTTTTTGTCTTTCTTTTCTTTATTCTTTTTCCCCCCTTCTTTTGAACCGAATACACAAGATTATTTCAGTTAGCATGTTATGAGTAGAAATACCATTGCTTTTAACTCTCTCTCTCTCTCTCTCTCTCTCTCTCTCACTCTCACTGTCTCTCTCTCTCTCTCACTGTCTCTTTCTCTCTCTGTGAGCATGTTGAAATATTGTTGCTCTTAACACACACTCTCTCTCTCGCACACACACACGCACGCAGGCACACGCACACGCACACACACACACACACACACACACACACACACACAGTGCAGAGATGCATAGTGTTTTCTAGGGACACGGCAGTGAAGAAGGGACTGCAGCCCATTATACTTTATATGGGCTGTTGGCCAGAAATGAAGCATTATCTTTAATTCGTTTGAAGGACCCAATGTAATTAAAGAACAAATATGGAGTTTTAAGGTTTTAAAAGAAACAAAATGTGTTTCATGTCATCTTGTATCAAAGTCTGACAATGTTTAACTTCAGTGTGGGATATGCCTAATTAACCATTGTCTGAGTGAAGTGTTATTGTATAACCTAATTGATGTACAACAATAGCCTATTTTTTTGTTTCAATTAAATGTTTTCTGTTGTACATAGTCTAAGGCATAGGATGTGTGCACCTCATGCATAACATCCTGTTTGGTATAGCTGATACAGTCAGATTTAGCTCTAACCAAGTAGGCTATAATAGTGAGAGACTGAAGCAGGATCATCATGAGACAGACTTTACATTTCCTTACTGTAGCTGTGAAGATAAAGCCAACATTTAACCATGAGCTGTTCTGGCTCATGGTAAATGGTCCATATATAGGCCATGCTTTATTTAGTGGGATTGCTTAAATAAATGGCCTGTAAAATGCCTGAAAAAGTCGTGGTCTATAACAAATTGATTGCACTTAACCTTAACAGATATTAATTCAAGTTATTCAACGAAGCACAATAAAATAGCAATGCCCACAAGGGTATTTTTGAACTGACCAATATGAGGCGTCACTATCAAGTCTTAATTGGCAGCATGTTCATGTTTGCAGGCAAAATGAGTCACAGAATGTGTCCTGCACTCACGTCTCCCTTTTGCTCACATGCCTGTGATGCACATAAGCTGGGCTGGCCTATTATAAATTAATAGTCTAAATCGTTAATCATGTTTTTGACAATTGACCGTCCTAACCCCGTGAATGCGTCTTTTACAAGGCATTTGGACGACCGACCAGCCTATTTGTATATTTGTTTAATTGGTTTTCTGCTGCAGGCTTTAGTTTAATTTAATTTCAAACGTGGGATTTCGAGAGGCAGTAATGTGGCTATATATTTTGGCGCTCGTTGTATATTTGCTATACTGTTTGAAGAGTTTCACTATTCAGGCGGGTCCTTTTATTCTAAAACCGCGGACAAAAAGACCTGGCCTAATAATACACTCGGACTGTAGCCTAGCCCTAGCCATGCTGTAGGCCTATTGGCGCAACTCTTATTAGTTTAGAAGAGATGGTATTGAGCAATAATATATAGACTGCATCAAAGTGTACGGCACTTCTATTCTAATTGGAAAAACACAGTTCCATTAATGACGCCAGGAGAGTGATGATCTGGAATAATATGCTTCCAGTCTCTCGCCCCAAAGTTAACAGTCAGCAATGCACTTTGATGTCGTCGGGGCGGGCCGTTCTGGTTTTGGGCGAGCCAACACACTGTATGTTCACAATATCGTCCAGCAAAGCCAGACAGTGAGAATGTCTTGAATCTCGATCATTGTTTTCTCGTATAATAGCCTCAGATATTGTGAGAAAGAAGTCCCGAAAGCGTCGAAAGAGTCCTAGCTGTCATGCATGCATGATGCAATTGCACACATATTCTATCTATTTTACTATCTTTCTATTTTACTATTATCCTAACGTTTGGGAGTTAGAAGAAAATCTGAGTTTTGAAATTCAGGTAGATGCAGTTCCACGCATTAAACAACAAATTAATGGCACTATATATCCAGCCTAATAATATCCATTCATCCATCAGGGAGGGCAGTGATTTGATGTCTATCATTTTGTGCCCGTTGAATAGCTTAGGCTATACTGCTTCGTTCTGCGCTGTCATGCCAATTTGCCAAAAGTTTAATTTGGACCAAATTTATGCATGCTATTTAGTTATTTATTGTTTTAATATTTGAACGTTAGTTAAAATATTAGATATAATGTAGAGAATGTATACTTTCCTATACAGTCACAGTGGTTGCTGATATTTATTTATTTAATTACATTTAAATTAAATATAAACCCCCAAAATAGGCTAAATTCCAGGATATGTATTGGGCCTATTGTGTTGTGAGTTTGATTTATAATTAGCCCATGCAGTGCTACAAAACTTAGAAAGTTAATGCAGCTTTGTTTTCCTGAAATAATATTTGAACATCACTTATGAGCTGAATATTTCAAATGTCATGCCACTGAAAGAAAGGGATTATATAAATCTCCCAAATAGCCTATTTATTTTATTTTTATATAGCTAATAATACTGTCGTATCATTTATTTCCAGTAGTCTACAGTAGGATACTTATTGATAGGGATGATGCCTGCATGTGATTACGATGCTAGCAGTACTATAGCGCCATACAGTGGTGGGAAATGTTTCAAAGCCAGAAAGAATATAATCTAGGGCTACTATAACCTACTGTCAAACAGAGGTGCGATGTATTTTTCACCAAAACTAAATCTATGAAAAAACATGCATGTTTATTCCACTTAGGAATAGTCTATTAGCTAAATAGGCCATGTATATTTATTTAATACAATTTAGTGTCTTTCATTACAAAAGATTGTTCACAGAATCAATCACAGCAATACATTAGAATTAATAATGACACTAGTGTTAAATTGCGCTTGGGCAGACCGTTCCGATTTTAATGCAATTGTAACTTCTAAATATTTTGTCAGAATCAAAACAAACTTTGGTGTGAGGAGCCAACTTTGATGTTAAGCATCAAAAGCCTTTCAGCCCAAATCCGTTTGAGGAAAAATTGGCTCTATCAAGTAAAGTAAAATTGATACAATAACATCCTCTCCCTTTACCATTTTGCAAAGAAAACTCGGGAATCTTTGGCTCTCCTACGGGTCTAATGACCCCTGCAATTTTCTCCCACCGGGCAGCTCCGGGAGTCATTTGCCGGCGAGGGGAAGGCCTGGGGGGAGGAAATGTTAAAGAGGGACATTTTGAAAAGATTTTTTTTCTTTCAGGCGTTTTTCCCCTCTTCTCCGAGTTGTGATGCTTCGCTCTTGGTGATCGTTTGGAAACCTGTCGACCTTAATTAGCGCCTTCCAAACACCCCGCTCTCGAGTCCCAGCCTCTCGGTTTGACTTTAACTTTGTGCAGCGCCCCATAACGTCTGATAGACTCACCACAAAGAAACATCCATTATCTACCCAAATTTAAAAAGCAATTTAAACATATTTTTTTTCAACATCGTTTGTAATTGTTTCATAGGCTATATAAATGGCTATAGATTACCCTCTGTGTTTGCTCTCATAGCCTATTTGTAAATGATTTGTGACGTGTTATGGTTACAATTTACAAATTTCTCACATTTGATCATTGTTATTATAACAAGAAAAACACATAACATGTGACAGTTACGCCAGTAAAAGTGATGAATGAATGAATGAATGAATTAATTAATTAATTAATATCTTACATTTTCTATTTATTGCAACCTAAGTTCCTTCACGGTTGCTGTAAATTAAAGATGATACTATACCACAACTAATATTTTTGTTGTGGTATACCGGTATACATTCTGGCCAAATGTCACTGCATGGACTCTTGATTTGCAAAAAATATCTTGCAAAAAATAAACTTTTTTTTTGCTTTCATGATGACACGCCTCAAATAGTGACTGCGTGTTGAAAGTAATTAATTCCATTTATGTATAATTTAAAAGTTAGGAATAAGAGAAGTCACATTCTGTAAAGCACTCTGCACTATACCTCCCGTAAAACAACGAGTATCAGACACACAGATGATGATGATACATACCACCGGTGATGATACCAATATCATATAGCAATCATGCAGAGTCGCTTATTTATCACCTTCCATTAGTGTCATTTACAGTCCTTTCAAACGGTTTCCAGGACCCCTGCATGTTTCAGAACAACTGACTCATCAAGTCGGCCACAAGAACATGATAATAGCCTTTTGTCCCTGCCAGTTGCTCCAGTGTGGTTTCTCATTTGAGTTCTGAACAAGAACGCAGCTGTCAATTAAAAATGTGTTTTCCCACAATTAGGAATTGGACATGAGATGGAGTCGCATGGGTTACTGAATGTCGGTGCAGATGAAGAGAAGGAAAGGAAAGAGGAGAGGCCCCATGTGCAACTGTTTAAAACAGGAGGGTTCTCCATCTTGCTTTGTCAGGGGCCCTACTGACATGGGGAAACATCTGCTGCATAGAAATAGAGACTGATGACTCAAATTATAGGCGTTCAGAGGTCCTGCCAGCTTATATGGGGAATGTAATGGGAGAGAATATGGAGAGACAGTACCGCTGCGTGGCTGGCCCCCACTCTGCAGCAGGTATGAGCTAGAACCATATAGTCTCTCTCTCTCTCTCTCTCTCTCTCTCTCTCTCTCTCTCTCTCTCTCTCCTCAGTCTCCTCTCGCTCTCTCTATCTGTCTGTCGCCTCTCTCTCCCCTCTGACCAAGTCTGGCAAGTAGAGGGACTGCATGGGAAATATCTTTTTTATAAAAAATAAAATAAAGAAGAAAGAGGAATGTGTGTGTGTGTGTGTGTGTGTGTGTGCGCGCGCGCGCGTCTTTGCGTGTGCTCGTGCGTGTGTGTGCACAGCACTCATGCATGTAAGTGTGAGAGAGTGAGAGTTGCTTTCTGCATCTTTGAGTGTTTCCAACTTTACATGTATGTGTTCCCCTGCTTACTGTACTGTACTGTACGCATGTTCAAAAGACAAACATAAGCGTGTGAGTGCATGCATTTTGACAGTGTGTGCACACCCGTTGCGGATTCACACACACATCAAAGTGCATGCTTGCATGCTTACGAGCCTCCATTCTGACGACCACAGATACAAATGCACTTCAACAGTGTTCCTTGTTGTCTGTCTCTAATAATCAACCCCTCTGTCATTTAATCTCGCTGCGCCGAGAGTCTTTGTCTACTGCATGTTCCTTGTTGTGTGGGTCCACTTGAGTGGAACTGGAATTTTTAGGAGCCCATTTCACCTCTCGGTTTACCCTGCAATGGCAGCTTGGTGATGCTTTATGATTAAGACAAGTAAATTAGAACCAGAGAGAGGGAAGCAGAGAGAGACATACAGACAGACTGACTGACTGACTGACTGACAGGAGACAAGGAGACAAGGAGAGTGCGTGCGTGTGTGCATGCGTTTAGTCACACAGAAATATTGTAAGAAGTGTAGGTCAAATAAGCTAAGGCTTCTACACCTTTTCTGACATTATACTAAACGTGTGTGTGAGAGAGAGAGAGAGAGAGAGAGAGAGAGAGAAGAGAACTGGAAGCAGTCAAGCTACAGTAAAATTGCTTCTGCCTTGCTCGCATCATGTCTAGTATTGATGGAGCCACCAAACAGATGAACCCTCATTTGAGAAGATGAATGCTCCATTGTTATTGCGATGAGTGCAGCCACGTATTTACATAATAACAAGTGCTATACAAGGAAGGGAGGAAGGAAGCTGTCTATTTTGTGTTTGCGTGTCAGTTGTTATAGTCATCAGGGCATACAGCCAACAACATTGGCTCTAATAATGTTACTTGAAATTGTATGGTAGCCTTGATTTACAATGCAACTGTGGATCTCAAAGTGGATTCAAAAGGCTCAGTTTCGCATGCTAGTATACGCTGATTTATCTCGGTGCTATAAGAGGTGGCCTGAAGAATGATGCAAGGAGAGTATACTTTAATTCATCATTACCGTGTTTTTGTAGCCGCCCTGTCTTTCTAATAACTGCAGGCATAGGAGATTCTGACTTTGATTTGAGGCCTGATCTGTTACCGTATACACTCCATGCAAAGATGTACTGTATTTTCAGGAGATTGCAGAGTGAGTGCCTCCAAGATCTTTTATTTATGTTGCACTTGAATTTCCCTATCTACTAGGCCCATCAGTGTGTGTGTGTGTGTGTGTGTGTGTGTGTGTGTGTGTGTGTGTGTGTGTGTGTGTGTGTGTGTGTGTGTGTGTGTGTGTGTGTGTGTGTGTGTGTGCGTGTGTGCGTGTGTGGCCGTATGTGGCCGTATGTGGCCGTGTGTGTGGCTGTGTGAATACAATAAATGTGTGATTCAAGACTTCAGCATGTTAAATATAAAGAAAACACGTATCCCTAATAGGCCTATTGCTTTTTCGACATTGTCTGCAAATCAATACCAGTGATCACATTAATTTGTTTTGATAATAGAGATGGGGTTAAGACCTTGGGTGAAATGTGTACATGTACTGTAAAGCAGGTGTTCCCAAACTTTTTTGGACCAGGTACCCCTTTTGGGGTAGATCTTTTTCCAGGTACCCCCTCATCCTCGCAACACGGATAACAATATATTTACAACCACAAGCAGTGTTTCCTGCAGGAAAAAGCTTTGGCATGGTGCTGGGCACAGGCCGCAATTTTGATTAATTAATTAATTTGATTAATTAATTAAGATAATACATTAAGATTAATTTGTATTATTGCTCTTGTATTGCTATTGGAGACACTGGGGGACACTGGGCAGGCACTGAGGAGGCACTGGGGAGACACTGGGGAGGCACTCAGGGGCACACTGGGGAGGCACTGGGAAGGCACTCGGGGGGCACACTGGGGAGGCATTGGGGAGGCACTCGGGGGGACACTGGGGAGGCACTCGGGGGGACACTGTCTAAATGTATACGGACGTCTAAATGTATACAGACGTCTAAATGTAGACGTCTAAATGTGTACGTCTAAATGTAGACGTCTAAATGTGTACGTCTTCTCTTATGGGGGTCCCTGGCATATCTTTTCAAATGGGGGTCCACACAAGTAGTGTCAATTTGGGGGTCCTTGACATGAAAAAGTTTGGGAACCACTGCTTTAAACACTGTTGAAATGTAAATTTTACATTTCAACGAAAGGACCTGTAAATGACAACACAAAAACTAAGGCACTGGTGTCGTACTTCTGGTTTACCGGAACGGGGTGCAACTCCCTGCAGTGCCCTGCTCAATTTGTTGTATTTACATGGTTCATTGGTCCATGGTCTCAGAGGTCATCGCTATAGTCTTCATCATTGTTGAGGATTTAAAACACGACACGGCATGTATTACACGCCGTTCCACATCATTTTTGAGGATTTATAAAAATTCCTCAATTTCCGCAATTTGCAATTTCCGCAATTTTCAATTTCCGCAATTTGCAATTTCCGCAATCAGCAATTTCCGCAATTTGCAATTTCCGCAATTTGCAATTTCCGCAATAATCCGCAATTTTTCCGCAATAATCCGCAATTCCTCCGCAATATTCCGCAATTTCCGCATTTTGCAAATTCCGCAATTTCCGCAATAAGCCGCAATAAGCCGCAATTTTTCCGCAATAATCCGCAATTCCTCCGCAATATTCCGCAATTTCCGCAATTTGCAATTTCCGCATTTTGCAAATTCCGCAATAATCCGCAATAATCCGCAATAATCCGCAATTCCTCCGCAATATTCCGCAATTTGCAATTTCCGCATTTTGCAAATTCCTCAATTTCCGCAATAATTCGCAATTTTTCCGCAATATTCCGCAATTTCCGCATTTTGCAAATTCCGCAATTTCCGCAATAATCCGCAATAATCCGCAATTCCTCCGCAATATTCCGCAATTTGCAATTTCCGTATTTAGCAAATTCCGCAATTTCCGCAATAATCCGCAATTCCTCCGCAATATTCCGCAATTTCCGCAATTTCCACATTTTGCAAATTACGCAATTTCCGCAATTTTCCGCAATAATCCGCAATTCCTCCGCAATACTCCGCAATTCCTCCGCAATACATATACCAATTTTTTCTTTTTTTTAAAACTCCGCAATTTCCTAATGTTTCTCATCCTCCGCAAAACCGCAATTTTTTCGTTAAATACAACACATTGAGCAGGGCACTGCAGGGAGTTGAACCCCGTTCCGGTAAACCAGAAGTACCAGTACCAGTGCCTTAGCTTTTGTGTATTCAACTATTTGGGTAACATGTGAGCTTTATCCTCTAATTCATGGGCCTGGATTTTTTTTCAAAATTTCAAAAAACATGGGCTATAACCCATCGTTTTTTAATTTTTTTTCTAGTTATTTTTTAACATGTCTACGGTGGATGTATATAAAACAAACACTTTACAGACTGGCAAGATGGCAGACATGTGCATATCGTTAATAGATTAAAGATGGCAGCCGTGTGCATATCGTCAATATAGCAGGACTTGAGATGGTGAACTCCTGAAATGTGAAGGCTTATGCCTATTCATGTTCCATCGTACGACAAAGTATAAATCATGATTTGGAACAGTGTTTCCCAAACTGCTTAGCTCAAGACCCAAAAGAGAAATTCTCTCTTACCTGGAACCAACTAAAAAAATAAAAGTAAAAAAATAAAACTAAACTAACTTAAATTTAGAAAAAAAAAGTTAGACTCGTTTCTCATCATTTTGGACCGTGGGCTATAGCCCATATTGTAAGGCATACTATAGCGCGCCGTTTTTCATCATTTTTGACGATTTGAAAAAAATGACAAAATGACAAAAACGATGGGTTATAGCCCATGTTTTTTTTAATTTTGAAAAAAAAAGTTAGCCTCGTTTCTCATCATTTTGGACCGTGGGCTATAGCCCATATCGTACGGCATACTATAGCGCGCCGTTTTTCATCATTTTTGACGATTTGAAAAAAATGACGAAATGACAAAAACGATGGGTTATAGCCCATGTTTTTTTAAATTTTGAAAAAAAAAGTTAGCCTCGTTTCTCATCATTTTGGACCGTGGGCTATAGCCCATATCGTACGGCATACTATAGCGCGCCGTTTTTCATCATTTTTGACGATTTGAAAAAAATTACGAAATGACAAAAACGATGGGTTATAGCCCATGTTTTTTGAAATTTTGAAAAAAAAAGTTAGCCTCGTTTCTTATCATTTTGGACCGTGGGCTATAGCCCATATCGTACGGCATACTATAGCGCGCCGTTTTTCATCATTTTTGACGATTTGAAAAAAATGACGAAATGACAAAAACGATGGGTTATAGCCCATGTTTTTTTAAATTTAAAAAAAAAAAGTTAGCCTCGTTTCTCATCATTTTGGACCGTGGGCTATAGCCCATATCGTACGGCATACTATAGCGCGCCGTTTTTCATCATTTTTGACGATTTGAAAAAAATGACGAAATGACAAAAACGATGGGTTATAGCCCATGTTTTTTTAAATTTTGAAAAAAAAAGTTAGCCTCGTTTCTCATCATTTTGGACTGTGGGCTATAGCCCATATCGTACGGCATACTATAGCGCGCCGTTTTTCATCATTTTTGACGATTTGAAAAAGATGACGAAATGACAAAAACGATGGGTTATAGCCCATGTTTTTTTAAATTTTGAAAAAAAAAGTTAGCCTCGTTTCTCATCATTTTGGACCGTGGGCTATAGCCCATATCGTACGGCATACTATAGCGCGCCGTTTTTCATCATTTTTGACGATTTGAAAAAAATTACGAAATGACAAAAACGATGGGTTATAGCCCATGTTTTTTTAAATTTTGAAAAAAAAAAGTTAGCCTCGTTTCTTATCATTTTGGACCGTGGGCTATAGCCCATATCGTACGGCATACTATAGCGCGCCGTTTTTCATCATTTTTGACGATTTGAAAAAAATGACGAAATGACAAAAACGATGGGTTATAGCCCATGTTTTTTGAAATTTTGAAAAAAAAAGTTAGCCTCGTTTCTCATCATTTTGGACCGTGGGCTATAGCCCATATCGTACGGCATACTATAGCGCGCCGTTTTTCATCATTTTTGACGATTTGAAAAAAATGACGAAATGACAAAAACGATGGGTTATAGCCCATGTTTTTTTTAATTTTGAAAAAAAAAAGTTAGCCTCGTTTCTCATCATTTTGGACCGTGGGCTATAGCCCATATCGTACGGCATACTATAGCGCGCCGTTTTTCATAATTTTTGACGATTTGAAAAAAATGACGAAATGACAAAAACGATGGGTTATAGCCCATGTTTTTTTTTAATTTTGAAAAAAAAAGTTAGCCTCGTTTCTCATCATTTTGGACCGTGGGCTATAGCCCATATCGTACGGCATACTATAGCGCACCGTTTTTCATCATTTTTGACGATTTGAAAAAAATGACGAAATGACAAAAACGATGGGTTATAGCCCATGTTTTTTGAAATTTTGAAAAAAAAAGTTAGCCTCGTTTCTCATCATTTTGGACCGTGGGCTATAGCCCATATCGTACGGCATACTATAGCGCGCCGTTTTTCATCATTTTTGACGATTTGAAAAAAATGACGAAATGACAAAAACGATGGGTTATAGCCCATGTTTTTTGAAATTTTGAAAAAAAAAGTTAGCCTCGTTACTCATCATTTTGGACCGTGGGCTATAGCCCATATCGTACGGCATACTATAGCGCGCCGTTTTTCATCATTTTTGACGATTTGAAAAAAATGACGAAATGACAAAAACGATGGGTTATAGCCCATGTTTTTTGAAATTTTGAAAGAAAAAGTTAGCCTCGTTTCTCATCATTTTGGACCGGGGGCTATAGCCCATATCGTACGGCATACTATAGCGCGCCGTTTTTCATCATTTTTGACGATTTGAAAAAAATGACGAAATGACAAAAACGATGGGTTATAGCCCATGTTTTTTGAAATTTTGAAAAAAAAAAGTTAGCCTCGTTTCTCATCATTTTGGACCGTTGGCTATAGCCCATATCGTACGGCATACTATAGCGCGCCGTTTTTCATCATTTTTGACGATTTGAAAAAAATGACGAAATGACAAAAACGATGGGTTATAGCCCATGTTTTTTGAAATTTTGAAAAAAAAGGTTAGCCTCGTTTCTCATCATTTTGGACCGTGGGCTATAGCCCATATCGTACGGCATACTATAGCGCGCCGTTTTTCATCATTTTTGACGATTTGAAAAAAATGACGAAATGACAAAAACGATGGGTTATAGCCCATGTTTTTTAAAATTTTGAAAAAAAAAGTTAGCCTCGTTTCTCATCATTTTGGACCGTGGGCTATAGCCCATATCGTACGGCATACTATAGCGTGCCGTTTTTCATCATTTTTGACGATTTGAAAAAAATGACGAAATGACAAAAACGATGGGTTATAGCCCATGTTTTTTTTAATTTTGAAAAAAAAAGTTAGCCTCGTTTCTCATCATTTTGGACCGTGGGCTATAGCCCATATCGTACGGCATACTATAGCGCGCCGTTTTTCATCATTTTTGACGATTTGAAAAAAATGACGAAATGACAAAAACGATGGGTTATAGCCCATGTTTTTTGAAATTTTGAAAAAAAAAAGTTAGCCTCGTTTCTCATCATTTTGGACCGTGGGCTATAGCCCATATCGTACGGCATACTATAGCGCGCCGTTTTTCATCATTTTTGACGATTTGAAAAAAATGACGAAATGACAAAAACGATGGGTTATAGCCCATGTTTTTTGAAATTTTGAAAAAAAAAGTTAGCCTCGTTTCTCATCATTTTAGACCGTGGGCTATAGCCCATATCGTACGGCATACTATAGCGCGCCGTTTTTCATCATTTTTGACGATTTGAAAAAAATGACGAAATGACAAAAACGATGGGTTATAGCCCATGTTTTTTGAAATTTTGAAAAAAAAAGTTAGCCTCGTTTCTCATCATTTTGGACCGTGGGCTATAGCCCATATCGTACGGCATACTATAGCGCGCCGTTTTTCATCATTTTTGACGATTTGAAAAAAATGACGAAATGACAAAAACGATGGGTTATAGCCCATGTTTTTTTTAATTTTGAAAAAAAAAAAGTTAGCCTCGTTTCTCATCATTTTGGACCGTGGGCTATAGCCCATATCGTACGGCATACTATAGCGCGCCGTTTTTCATAATTTTTGACGATTTGAAAAAAATGACGAAATGACAAAAACGATGGGTTATAGCCCATGTTTTTTTTTAATTTTGAAAAAAAAAGTTAGCCTCGTTTCTCATCATTTTGGACCGTGGGCTATAGCCCATATCGTACGGCATACTATAGCGCACCGTTTTTCATCATTTTTGACGATTTGAAAAAAATGACGAAATGACAAAAACGATGGGTTATAGCCCATGTATTTTGAAATTTTGAAAAAAAAAGTTAGCCTCGTTTCTCATCATTTTGGACCGTGGGCTATAGCCCATATCGTACGGCATACTATAGCGCGCCGTTTTTCATCATTTTTGACGATTTGAAAAAAATGACGAAATGACAAAAACGATGGGTTATAGCCCATGTTTTTTGAAATTTTGAAAAAAAGTTAGCCTCGTTACTCATCATTTTGGACCGTGGGCTATAGCCCATATCGTACGGCATACTATAGCGCGCCGTTTTTCATCGTTTTTGACGATTTGAAAAAAAATGACGAAATGACAAAAACGATGGGTTATAGCCCATGTTTTTTTTAATTTTGAAAAAAAAAGTTAGCCTCGTTTCTCATCATTTTGGACCGTGGGCTATAGCCCATATCGTACGGCATACTATAGCGCGCCGTTTTTCATCATTTTTGACGATTTGAAAAAAATGACGAAATGACAAAAACGATGGGTTATAGCCCATGTTTTTTGAAATTTTGAAAAAAAAAAGTTAGCCTCGTTTCTCATCATTTTGGACCGTGGGCTATAGCCCATATCGTACGGCATACTATAGCGCGCCGTTTTTCATCATTTTTGACGATTTGAAAAAAATGACGAAATGACAAAAACGATGGGTTATAGCCCATGTTTTTTGAAATTTTGAAAAAAAAAGTTAGCCTCGTTTCTCATCATTTTAGACCGTGGGCTATAGCCCATATCGTACGGCATACTATAGCGCGCCGTTTTTCATCATTTTTGACGATTTGAAAAAAATGACGAAATGACAAAAACGATGGGTTATAGCCCATGTTTTTTGAAATTTTGAAAAAAAAAGTTAGCCTCGTTTCTCATCATTTTGGACCGTGGGCTATAGCCCATATCGTACGGCATACTATAGCGCGCCGTTTTTCATCATTTTTGACGATTTGAAAAAAATGACGAAATGACAAAAACGATGGGTTATAGCCCATGTTTTTTTTAATTTTGAAAAAAAAAAGTTAGCCTCGTTTCTCATCATTTTGGACCGTGGGCTATAGCCCATATCGTACGGCATACTATAGCGCGCCGTTTTTCATAATTTTTGACGATTTGAAAAAAATGACGAAATGACAAAAACGATGGGTTATAGCCCATGTTTTTTTTTAATTTTGAAAAAAAAAGTTAGCCTCGTTTCTCATCATTTTGGACCGTGGGCTATAGCCCATATCGTACGGCATACTATAGCGCACCGTTTTTCATCATTTTTGACGATTTGAAAAAAATGACGAAATGACAAAAACGATGGGTTATAGCCCATGTTTTTTGAAATTTTGAAAAAAAAAGTTAGCCTCGTTTCTCATCATTTTGGACCGTGGGCTATAGCCCATATCGTACGGCATACTATAGCGCGCCGTTTTTCATCATTTTTGACGATTTGAAAAAAATGACGAAATGACAAAAACGATGGGTTATAGCCCATGTTTTTTGAAATTTTGAAAAAAAGTTAGCCTCGTTACTCATCATTTTGGACCGTGGGCTATAGCCCATATCGTACGGCATACTATAGCGCGCCGTTTTTCATCATTTTTGACGATTTGAAAAAAATGACGAAATGACAAAAACGATGGGTTATAGCCCATGTTTTTTGAAATTTTGAAAGAAAAAGTTAGCCTCGTTTCTCATCATTTTGGACCGGGGGCTATAGCCCATATCGTACGGCATACTATAGCGCGCCGTTTTTCATCATTTTTGACGATTTGAAAAAAATGACGAAATGACAAAAACGATGGGTTATAGCCCATGTTTTTTGAAATTTTGAAAAAAAAAAGTTAGCCTCGTTTCTCATCATTTTGGACCGTGGGCTATAGCCCATATCGTACGGCATACTATAGCGCGCCGTTTTTCATCATTTTTGACGATTTGAAAAAAATGACGAAATGACAAAAACGATGGGTTATAGCCCATGTTTTTTGAAATTTTGAAAAAAAAGGTTAGCCTCGTTTCTCATCATTTTGGACCGTGGGCTATAGCCCATATCGTACGGCATACTATAGCGCGCCGTTTTTCATCATTTTTGACGATTTGAAAAAAATGACGAAATGACAAAAACGATGGGTTATAGCCCATGTTTTTTAAAATTTTGAAAAAAAAAGTTAGCCTCGTTTCTCATCATTTTGGACCGTGGGCTATAGCCCATATCGTACGGCATACTATAGCGTGCCGTTTTTCATCATTTTTGACGATTTGAAAAAAATGACGAAATGACAAAAACGATGGGTTATAGCCCATGTTTTTTTAAATTTTGAAAAAAAGTTAGCCTCGTTTCTCATCATTTTGGACCGTGGGCTATAGCCCATATCGTACGGCATACTATAGCGCGCCGTTTTTCATCATTTTTGACGATTTGAAAAAAATGACGAAATGACAAAAACGATGGGTTATAGCCCATGTTTTTTGAAATTTTGAAAAAAAAAAGTTAGCCTCGTTTCTCATCATTTTGGACCGTGGGCTATAGCCCATATCGTACGGCATACTATAGCGCGCCGTTTTTCATCATTTTTGACGATTTGAAAAAAATGACGAAATGACAAAAACGATGGGTTATAGCCCATGTTTTTTGAAATTTTGAAAAAAAAAGTTAGCCTCGTTTCTCATCATTTTAGACCGTGGGCTATAGCCCATATCGTACGGCATACTATAGCGCGCCGTTTTTCATCATTTTTGACGATTTGAAAAAAATGACGAAATGACAAAAACGATGGGTTATAGCCCATGTTTTTTGAAATTTTGAAAAAAAAAGTTAGCCTCGTTTCTCATCATTTTGGACCGTGGGCTATAGCCCATATCGTACGGCATACTATAGCGCGCCGTTTTTCATCATTTTTGACGATTTGAAAAAAATGACGAAATGACAAAAACGATGGGTTATAGCCCATGTTTTTTGAAATTTTGAAAAAAAAAGTTAGCCTCGTTTCTCATCATTTTGGACCGTGGGCTATAGCCCATATCGTACGGCATACTATAGCGCGCCGTTTTTCATCATTTTTGACGATTTGAAAAAAATGACGAAATGACAAAAACGATGGGTTATAGCCCATGTTTTTTGAAATTTTGAAAAAAAAAGTTAGCCTCGTTTCTCATCATTTTGGACCGTGGGCTATAGCCCATATCGTACGGCATACTATAGCGCGCCGTTTTTATGTACAAATATACAGTACAAATCTATTTTATTCCAAAAAGGGTACAAATAAAAACGCAACAAAATATAGTAATTAATGCTTTGTTAAGTTCAGGTAGGTGTAGGGTATTCTAAGGGAGCACTTTGGGTAGACAACTCTAAGGCTTCTGATAAAGAATCAATACATATTGGTACGGCCATACAATATTAAAACTCACTATACAAAGTCCATACAACCTGGATTATACTTGTGGATTGACACATACACATCATTGCATATATTTTGCAGATTTAGGCGTAAAAAAAAAGATGCTTATTTTTTTGTTTTTGTTTAAACTAGTTACACGTCACATAAAAAGCAGTGTCACCTAGTGCCAAAAGTACAATGTCAAATCTGAAAATACAGGACTTTTAAAAAAAAGAAAAGAAACCGTCGTCATTCCCCTGATTTCCTTATAGGCATCAGCAATACCTAAACCGTCCTGAATTTACCGTAGCTATACGACAGTAGACCAAACCCGGGAGTCATTTTACAGTGATGGACAAAGTACTCAACCCCAGTCCTTGAGTCAAGGTAGAGATACTCCTGGTCAAATATTACTCCACTACACAGTTGCAAAGACTACTTTGAGTACTGGAGTACTTGCCTTTCGAGGGAAAATAAATACTTAGATTTTGCTGAAATATTCAATAAATAATAATCGTGGAAATAGCAGATCTATAAGCTCACATGCATTGTGACGTGTTGTGTGCTTGGCTTATATATCGATTATTTCACTATTATTTAAATAAGTGGTCATTCACACTTTTTCCCTTCTTAGAAATGTAGTAGTCAAAAGTACAATATTTGTCTTTGAAATGTAGTGGAGTGAAAGTCATAAGTATCCAAAAATACAAATACTCAAGTAAATACTCCTTTTGTTTTTACTCAAGTAAATGTACTAAGTTACTGTCCATCACTGGCCATTTATGCAGGGATTATAATGCCCGTTTCCATAGTCACAAGAAACATTAGACATTAAGAAGTAGTCACTGAGGGCCACCATTTTCTCCATTATACCAACATGGAACCATCGCACTCCGTTATCTAGAGGAGAACGAGGGCCAGAATTTAGACCAGTAATTCTCAAACCTTTTCATTTGGAGGACCGCAAGTTGAATATGTATATAGCTGGGGACACACTGGAACTCTTCAAGGAGCCCTGGGTCTACCCAGATCCCCCCCCCCAAAATAGCTAACTATACAAAAAAAAAAAAAAAAAAAAAAAAGAGGAAAGAAATCTATACATCTACAAAAACATGCACACAGCCTTTCCTCCCCCCAATGATTTTGTGTGCTTTACATTTTGGAACTCTTCAATTTACCAACAGTTAATTTTAAAACACTGTAAAAGAGGGCAATTAGTGCAATTACTCACAACAAAGGATTTCAGTAAGTGAATGAAACGAGAGAGTTCAGACATCTTGACTTATGAGCTGATGGAAAGCTGCTAAACGCAACGTTCTTCTCAAATTAGAGAGCAAAGAAGAGTCGTACTGTAGCATAGAATGGTCTTGCCGTGAGAATAGGAGGTAAAGTCAAAGGTGGCACTGCTTGCACCATGAGAACCATATTAAACTATATTAACTGCTTGCACCATGAGAATCATATTAAAAAAGGTGTTAGCCTAAAATACTGCGTTTCGGTGGCTTGGTAATTATACCAAATAACGTTGAATACACATTGAAATTCAAATGATCCAACTAGTCATGATTTGGCTCCAACTGTGTGGCAACGTCACAGGTCTAGGCAAGAGTGAAATGATCTGTGACTGAACAGAATTCTGTATTTAGAAAATGTTTAAAATAAAAGGTCTGCTGGAAATAGTAACAAAGCAATATTACAAACTACTACTACCTCTTATTTGGATGCCCATGTTGGGAAAGGAATGGAAAACATAAGTACTCAATGAGGGCTCAATATATAAAAGGACTGCATCAGCCTACTTGCATACAACACAAACCTGCCCAATCCCTTAATCTGTACGCTTCAACAGCGCAGGGCAGAATACTTCCGTTTTTACTGCATAGTACATGCTAAGACTACATCAAATGTTGTCAGGTGTTTTGTGTAACTATATTGCTATTACCATATAACTCAAAATGTGCTCATTATTACAAAACTAAAATGAAAAGGATTGAGGTCTTTACGATTAAAAGAGTACGGTCTTGACCTGTGATATATGTAAAGTGTCATGAGATAAACTTGCGATTCGTGACTTGGCATTTTTAAATACAAATTGATTGGTTGATATGGCAAGGCGTATTATCGGTAATGGGAATGGCAACAAACATAAAAAATCCTTTAACCCATTTAGGCCTGACATCGAAATTTCTTCTAAGTCCACAGTCAGTTTTCTGAAATACCCGTTTCTATATTAGCGGTGCTCAATATTTCATGTCAAGGACCCCAACAATGATTATGTAATTGGCCACCGACCCCCATCTGAAAATATGTTGTTCCAGGAACCCCTCAGAAGCAAAGATTTGAGTTAAAAACGTTCACTCTGATAAAATATATATATATTCAAAGATCTGTGCCGCATTTTCACTATTTTTCATAAAATAGCAGGCCCTCGGTGGCACGCTATGAGCTTGTAGATCTTAGGGGCTCCGTCCGTTCAACATCAAATGAATGTTCTCGAGGCAAGGGTTAAATTAAGCCCAATTCATACTACGTCGCACGGCAAAAATAGTTGACCTACAAGCTCACAGCGCTGGGAGTTGTGAGCTTGTAGGTCTGCTGTTCTTGCCGTGCGACACAGCATGAATTAGCGTTTACGGTTGGGGGAATGTGGACGTATGAACTACATTTGACACAGCTGTCATTCATATATATATATATATATATATATATAGACTTGGATGTCACCACATCAGAACTCAGATTAGATACACATCAATGTCGGGGCTGAGGGACAGGTTCGTTTTAAATCTACAAACACCTTACTGTCTCAGACAAGCAAAGAATGAACAAAATGGATGTATCCGAGTGATATTGAACATTCAAGAGCACAGAGGTGATGAAATTAGAGACCAGTTAACCACATTAAACCTTGTTTTTTTTTAACTTTTTTCCAGAAATAGCTAAAATAGGTGATCTACAAGCTAAAAACGTATAGATCAGCTATTACCGTAATTTGTTACGTAACAAAGTATATAGGGCTTAACCCATTAGGTTATGCTTTAGCTATTGAAAAATAGCAGATCTACAAGCTCATAGCGCGCCACCGAGTGGCGCACTACGAGCTTGTAGGTCTGCTATTTTTGAAAAATCGAAGAACAACTGACATAGAAACATAGCTTTTTCAGAAAACTGTCATTTTCAAACAGACATTTTTAGAATCTGATCTCAGGTCAAAATGGGTTAAGTGGTTAAATGTCTATAATGGGATAGGATTAATATAAAAGCAGAAATGCAGGAGAAACAGACAAGTGGAACTGAGTAACTTTATAACGGGAATGTCTGTGTGGAATGCCTCAACGAACTGAATTATACAAACTGATTGATCATCACTATGTTTGATTGTAAGACTGTAAGACTTGCAGGGGGGGGGATCTTATCAAATATCACTACATCAGGACCTGCGGGAATTAGGAGTGAGTCTCATTGTGCTACTAACACATTCTTCTTAGTCCAGCCCAGGGTCTATTAGTGAGAGGAAGGTTTGGTTTGCCCTCAATGTGATGATAACCATAGGATGGAATGGAGGCTCTAGGGAGGATGAGAAATGCGGTCTATAAGGACTTTGGTAGGCGATTCACCAGCTACATGATCGAGTGTCCATCGAGCGTCCCTTGATGGACAACTTGACCTCCTGGGAGATGAAGGATGGCCGAGGGGGGCCGCCAGACGTGCCCATCTGAGGGCCCCGCGGCCCCTCGTCTCCCTTCATGGTATATCTTTGGATGCCAGGGGCCGACCAGCGCCTCTGAGAAGCACCCAGTGCAGACTGCGCCACTCCCGGCCCCACCCCCGGACACACAGAGCCCTCGGTGTGCAAATAGTAACTGCTCTGGCTCCTCGGGTGCTCCGCTGAGGTTCTATTTGGTCTGGTGGGCAGCTCGGTGTGCCCGGTGCCTCCTCCTCCTAACTGCATGGCCTCCTCCTTGTCTCCCCTGTCCCTCTCCCTTTCCCGCTCTCGGTGAACGCGTTCTAACCTGAAATGGGGCTGAGGCCGCGGCTGCTGAGGGGCCGGGGGGCCCATGGGCTGGTGGCCGCCGAGCCCAGCCGTAGAGTTGGCTTTAGTAGAAGAAGTCCTGGCCGGGTTGGTCTGCTGTGGTTGGGAATGATGCTGCTGTGGTTGTTTCTGCTACTGGGCCTGGGCCTGCTGCTGTAAGGTGATGGACACGCACACGTCTCCCACCTGGAGGTGATGGCAGGTCAAGCCATAGAGCTGGGCCGTGCGCTCCGGGCTGCAGGATGACCAGCCTTGGCCAAATACAAAAAAAGGGTGCTCCGGAGGCACGTCGATGGTCACCTTGCTCTGCTGCTCGCCCACGGTGAAGTGCAGAGCGACGAGGCCCGGTCTCTGTTGGCTGGAGCGGATGTCGACCACCATGCTGGAGTCGATCTTCAGCCCTCCGCTCACCTCGGCGCTCCGCACAAAGTCCTGAGTCTGCAGATCCTCGACACGCTTCAGCTCCCCAGTAGCTAGTTGGATGATGGCCCCCTTCATGAAGTGTGACGGGTTGCAGGAGGCCTGAGTGGGACCTGCTGTTGCTGGGACAGCGGGCTGTGGAGGGTGTAGCTGCTGCTGCTGAGCCGTAGTCAGCTCCACCACAGCCCTGTCGGGGAGGCACACTCTGGCGGGGGGGATCAGAGGTCTTGAAGTTAGCGATGGCGGCGGTCATGATGGCGTCATTGGCCTGCGCCACGTAGTGCTGCTGTGGAGGCTGATGATGCTGAGAGGGATGAGAGGGATGATACTCCAGGGGAATCAGGACCGGCTGACCGTTGGACAGCATGACCGCATGGCCCTGTGGCTGCCCTGCCGCGTGCTGATGCAACAAGGTCACCCTGGGGTCACCGTAGCACACGGGTTGTGTCGTATAGGCTGTCCGGCAAGCGATCATCCCTGCTGTGTCTCCGTGGACGTCTCTGCCTCTGTGGGAACCCTGAGACAGATTCAGGGGAGCAAAGGACACCTCTTTACGGCTCCCACCGTGGCCCGGGGAGGCCAGACGGCCCACTACCTGCTGGACCTAGAGGTGGAGTTAAAAAGAAAAGAAAGTGATCAGAATGAATCCCAATATATATTTTTTCCAAACTGTGTGAATATTACGCTATGATAAAGCAATGCAATTCCTCATTCAAAATGAGGCTTGGTGTTTGGCATTGAGCCTCCATACCTGCTGACATCAAATGTCCCTCATTGCTCCTTACAGCCGGGCACAGCAGTAAGAACAGTCCAATAGCACTTTACTGGTTCGTGTGTCATTGGACATATATTAGACTTTTAATCGCAACGCAGTGAACGCACAGAGCCAAATTAATAGAGGGTAGGGTACGACGGTACGCACCAAAGCACAGACGTAACATTTGGCTTCATTTTCCATTTGTTTCTGGTCCGTACAGAGCGTTGACGCTACAAAATAGAATCCAGATTTGTGGACGGATCAACAAGTTCTGATGCGTCCACATGCATCAGAGCTTTGTTCTGATGCGTCCACATGCATCAGAGCTTTGTTCTGATGCGTCCACATCATGTCACCTTCAGGGTGGTTGGCTAGTGGCTACCACTGTTATACAAACTATGACTGATGATGCATCACTTTCAGTCAGCCACTTAACCCATTTAGACCTGAGGACGATTCTACAAATGTCTTCTAAATCATGACAGTTTTCTGCAAAACCCTTTGTTTCTATGTCAGCGGTGCCCCCAAACATATCTGGATTTGGCCGCCGACCCCATCTGAAAATATGGTGTTCCAGGGATCCCCCAGAAGCAAAGATTTGAGTTAAAAACATTCGCTCTGAAAGAATATATATTCAAAGATTTGTGACACATTTCCACGATTTTTCAAAAATAGCAGCCCTACAAGCTCGTAGCGCGGCACTCGGCTTAAAACACGATTTCCTTGCATACAAATGGTACGCATTAGTGGTGGTGGCGTTAAAGAGAAGTAACCATCTTGCGTTAACCTCCACTAAAGAGGAAGGCGACAGTGGGTTAAACGTGTCAAAAAATTATGTTGCTAACTGATCTGAGGCCTAATGATCTACCGGCCCAAAACACATTCAAAATAATGTTGCTCTAGGCTAACTGATCTGAGGCCTAATGATCTACCGGCCCAAAACACATTCAATACAAGAATGGACAGGAAGGAACAGGAACACCGCCACAGCACTAAGCCAAACCTATAGCTGCGTTTAAGACAATATAATACATGGAAAATATTATGTTCTATTCCAACACCAAAAAGGACACAACAACTTTCAACATAGCTTCCATATTTACAGCATGCTATTATAGGTTAAATCATGTTTTTGTAACATTGACTTTTGGGGGTTAATAGCTAAATTATTACCTCTACAAGCACAATGAGCTTGTAGACGAAGTATACAAAGTAGTATAAAATAGGACTTTTAAGAGTCAAGTAAAATAATGATAAGTAATGCATGCATAGTTAATGTATATTAGATTTTCAGTGTTTCCCATGGCCCGAAGCTGATAGTGTGGACGGGGGGCTTTAACTTTCAAAATGTTGTGATTTGTTTGCGGTCTTTTTAGTCCGGGAGCTAGAACCAGCCCTCATAACAATTTTTGCTACCTTTTTTTCACTATTATTTCCTGTTAGCATATACCTTGGGCCATCTCAAAATGAAGGGACCACTCCCTACTCAGGGCCGTTTGGTTTCAGGGGCCCAAAAACCCCTTTTTTGGTATATGTCTCTGGCGAAATTGTGTAAAGGCAAATAAAAATTCACTAAAATTACATGAATACACATGGAAGTGTGAAATTTGGCATGGAGTATCCTGACACATAGGGGTAAGTATCAGAATAGGATTTTGGGGCTATCTACCATTGTATTCTTAAATATGACCTACATCATCCTCAGAAACACAAAAATATACACTGTCCGTTTAACAAATAACAAAGATGGTTATTTTCCAGCACATTAGGGTGAATATAACTGCCTCACTTGTATATAGAAAACTTCCCATATCCTTAAGCTTCAATTTAAGCCCAAGATGACCTCTCTATCTTGAAGATTACTCTTTCTGTGGCCAAAATGCTGCACTATACCTCAAATCGGAGACATTTTCATTATCAGTCACTATAGCCTTCCAGAGTCCTAGAATGTAACAATAGGTTCACATGTTCTGCAACTACTGCTGTCTGAAGTTAGAAACATGAATACTACAGCAGGAACGCCTTTTATTATATTTATATTTATTTATTATATTATATGCACATAATAGCTTGTTTCAGTACATAGCCTATCAATAGTCACCCAAATCAATGTGCACCCAAATGTTAATAGAAAATAGAAATGTTGAATGGGAGAAGAGGTAGAAACCTGATTGTGTCCACCTTGATGCATTAATATAATTCAACCATCATCACTCCATGTCACCCTCAATAAATATATGTGAAACCACAAGCCGACTATGGTCCTGCATGGTTCTCTAATAGGCACACTGGTGTAAGGGTGATATAGCCTACAACCAGCAAACCCCTTCGTACAGTATACAATTCTTTCATGGTCCTTCGAGCACGGATCACCCTGCCATCAGAGATGGACCGGAGTCCCCCTCCCCAGCTCCACCGCCACCATCGGCGCAGCAGCGACCATGGGCCCCAGCCCCCCAGCAGCCATGGCCCTCCGCCCCCCAGCAGCCATGGCCGTACTGTACTGTACATTATGTGTTGCATGTCATTATAGGTGAGCCGTACTGTACTGTACATTATGTGTCGCATGTCGTTATAGGTGAGCCGTACTGTACTGTACATTATGTGTCGCATGTCGTTATACTGTAGGTGAGCCGTACTGTACTGTACATTATGTGTCACATGTTGTTATAGGTGAGCCGTACTGTACTGTACTGTACACTATGTGTCGCATGTCGTTAAGGTGAGCCGTACTGTACTGTACATTATGTGTCGCATGTCGTTATGTTGTCCAGCATTCACAGCATGTCAGGGCCCTCAGCTCCACAGCAGCCATGGCCCCCACTCCCCCAGCAGCCATGGACCCCACTCCCCCAGCTCCCAGCAGCAGCCATGGCCCCCAGCTCCCCAGCAGCCATGGCCCCCACTCCCCCAGCAGCCATGGACCCCACTCCCCCAGCTCCCAGCAGCAGCCATGGCCCTCAGCTCCCCAGCAGCCATGGCCCCCACTCCCCCAGCTCCCAGCAGCAGCCATGGCCCCCAGCTCCCCAGCAGCCATGGCCCCCACTCCCCCAGCTCCCAGCAGCAGCCATGGCCCCCAGCTCCCCAGCAGCCATGGCCCCCACTCCCCCAGCTCCCAGCAGCAGCCATGGCCCCCAGCTCCCCAGCAGCCATGGCCCCCACTCCCCCAGCTCCCAGCAGCAGCCATGGCCCCCAGCTCCCCAGCAGCCATGGCCCCCACTCACCCAGCTCCCCAGCAGCCATGGCCCCAACTCCCCCAGCTCCCAGCAGCAGCCATGGCCCCCACTCCCCCAGCTCCCAGCAGCAGCCATGGCCCCCAGCTCCCCAGCAGCCATGGCCCCCACTACCCCAGCTCCCAGCAGCAGCCATGGCCCCCAGCTCCCCAGCAGCCATGGCCCCCACTCCCCCACAGCAGCCATGGCCCCCACTCGCCCAGCTCCCCAGCAGCAGCCATGGCCCCCACTCCCCCAGCTCCCCAGCAGCCATGGCCCCCACTCCCCCAGCTCCCAGCAGCAGCCATGGCCCCCAGCTCCCCAGCAGCCATGGCCCCCACTCCCCCAGCTCCAAGCAGCAGCCATGGCCCCCAGTTCCCCAGCAGCCATGGCCCCCACTCCCCCAGCTCCCCAGAAGCAGCTGAGGGCCATGGCTGCTGGGGGGCTGGGGCCCATGGTCGCTGCTGCGCCGATGGTGGCGGTGGAGCTGGGGAGGGGGACTCCGGTCCATCTCTGATGGCAGGGTGATCCGTGCTCGAAGGACCATGAAAGAATTGTATACTGTACGAAGTGGTTTGCTGGTTGTAGGCTATATCACCCTTACACCAGTGTGCCTATTAGAGAACCATGCAGGACCATAGTCGGCTTGTGGTTTCACATATATTTATTGAGGGTGACATGGAGTGATGATGGTTGAATTATATTAACGCATCAAGGTGGACAGAATCAGGTTTCTACCTCTTCTCCCATTCAACATTTCTATACCAAATGAGACCAAATGTTTTCTCTGAGGGTTACACCTGGGCCTTTATAGGCCAGCCACAGGTGTGCCCAACTAGTAGTCAGTATAGCCCCACCCACTACTAGAGGAATGAGGTGATCATGCATGTCATTATAGGTGAGCCATACTGTACTGTACTGTACATTATGTGTCGCATGTCGTTATAGGTGAGCCGTACTGTACTGTACTGTACATTATGTGTCGCATGTAGTTATAGGAGAGCCATACTGTACTGTACATTATGTGTCGCATGTCGTTATAGGTGAGCCGTACTGTACTGTACATTATGTGTCGCATGTCGTTATAGGTGAGCCATACTGTACTGTACTGTACATTATGTGTCGCATGTCGTTATAGGTGAGCCGTACTGTACTGTACATTATGTGTCGCATGTCGTTATAGGTGAGCCATACTGTACTGTACATTATGTGTCGCATGTCGTTATAAGTGAGTCGTACTGTACTGTACATTATGTGTCGCATGTCGTTATAGGTGAGCCGTACTTTACTGTACATTATGTGTCGCATGTCGTTATAGGTGAAGTCCTTCAGCGCCCCCCCCTGTGTGCCCCCCCCCCCACACACACACCCCTTTAGGCCCATCACAATTACTACATAAGTATTTGTGATAATCGCAATACTTTTGGGATAATAGTCATAATCGTTCCCATGTTAGAAAGTAGTGGAAGTAGCAGATCTAGGAGCTCAAAACTGTTTTGATCTCGTAGATCTGATACTTTCACTATTCATGTATCTTTTTATTGTAATTTAAATCATTTATGAATACTTGTGACGGTCCTAATGTACCTCAATGTACCAGCTTGAGCGGTACATTTGCATGGGGATTCCAGACAACATAGCGCGCCCACTATCGTTGACCGGGCGGGGAGACCCCCCAGGCATCTCGACCCTATCCCCGGCGTTCCCAAGGAGCATTCCAGACATCAAGGACAGCCGGCATAATTTTCCTTAATAAATAATGCCTATAAATAAATAAACAAAAAAACAACAAAAAACAAGTGTTAGAAATGACTACACCTGTACGTGCCCATCGGCCTACTTGAGAACGATGCAACTAGGGAACCTAATAATACCCGGTCCCTTTTGTGCCCATACTGTATATGGAGGTCTCTACTGTATCTGTCTGTCTGTGCCTGAAGAGTGCAAACTGACTGGAAAAAGTGGACTGGTTAAGTAATCAATTGGCAGGTGTGGGGTTGCCATGGCAATCAATTGGCTGAGGCAGAGGCTGGAAATTGCACAGGTGAGGCCGGGGACTGATTGGGCCCACTGGCAGAGCCTGACCAGGTGTGCTATGACAAGTTGAAAATAGCCGATCTACAAGCTCACAACAGCTCGCAGTGCAAGGTATTACCACTGCAATGCTGTAGCTAAAGAAAAAAATACAATCTTTCTAACAGCAATGATGAATACTATTTAAAGGTATTCATAAGCAGTGTTGGAATAAATACTCTCATTTCTGACTTGAAGGACAACTTTAGTTGTTTTCAACCACGGTTCATGTTTTAGGCTGTGATTAGAGAAAGTAAAAGATTAGTGTTCATTTGTTCATTTTAATTTGCTGCTTTCTTTCGTTTTAAATTTGAACATGGGGCTACAAAATGTTATGATGATTTCTTTAATAATATTTACTATAGTCCTACTAGACCCCTGGAAATGACATCTGGCCTCAGAATATCACGGGATCAACTGAATGTGAAGGAGGATACTGGGGGGGGATGCCATACTGTGTGTCATAGGCTCAATATGTCAGTTTGTCACCTCACCCTTGACATTCAACAGATCCCGTGATCTTTTGTGGCCAGATGTAATTGTATGGGGTCTAGTGGGACTTCACTATAGTGTAGGAAAACAAATCGCTATAACATATTTAGCCCCATGTTCGAATGGCCCCCGCCCATGTCAAAAATAGGTAAAATCGCTAAAACGAAAGAAAGCAGCAAATGAAAGAAAATGTATGCTCATCTTTTACTTTCTCTAATGACCTAAAAAACATGAACATTGCGTGAAATAGTCCAGAATTGTAAATGTACAAAATATTTGGTTTTAAAAATGTACATAAAGTACCAAAAGTAGAAAGTATAGTAATTCTACAGAATGTCCCATTACAAGTTTTCAAATGTGAGCTTGTAGATCGGCTACTTTAGTATACAGGACTGAAGTGGTTAATGCATGTTTTGTAATAAATATTTTAATAAATCTGCAAAGTAACTAGTAACAAATGTTTTCAAATAAATGTAGTGGAGGTAGAAGGATAATATTTGTAAGTAAAAAATATTGGGGGGAAACTTTCAAGTGCAAATACCTCAAAATGTAAGGCACAACTTTAGTTTTTTTCAACCAAGGTTCATGTTTTAGGTTGTTATTAGAGAAACTAAAAGGTTTCATTTGCAGCTTTCTTTCGTTTTAGGGATTTTAGCAGTTTTTTACAGCGGGGCGGGGGCATTCGAGCGTAGGGCTAAATATGTATTTTTTTACAAAATGTTATGGCAAACACAGGATCTACTGAATGTGACTGACATATTGAGCCAATACACACAGTGTGGCTTCCCCCAGTAGGCTACCTTCACATTCAGTGAGATCCTGTGATCTTCCGTGGCCAGATGCAATTTCCTGGGATCTAGTAGGACTATAGTAAATAATAAAAAGATAAATCACCATAAAATGTTGTACAAAAATACATATTTAGCCAACATGCTCGAATAACATTCATCTTTTACTTTCTCTGATAACCTAAAACATGAACCTTGGTTGATCAAAACTAAAGTTGTCCTTTGAGGAATGACCGAAGAACTCAAATTCCCTGGAAAACTGTTTTTGAGTGGTGTCACTCCCTTGGGTGGCTGTGTCTGAGCACGAAAACAGCATGTTTTTTTTTCACCACCTGTGCGCAGCCTAACGCACACACAAACACACACTCACGTATTAACTGTAAATATGATGATTTCGGGTGTGCCAGTACAGTACACAGTACAGTACACATTAGACTAGAGACCCCCACACGGTAACCATTTCGGACACGGGGTGGCACGCGGGAACCGGGCCGGCACACTGGGTGCGTTGCTGTAGGTCTGGAACTTTTTGCGCAGTGAACACTGTAATAACATAACTGTAACAGCGTAACATCATTGTAACAACACTCACCGGTCTGCCGGGGCCACAGGCCGGGAAGAGGCAGGGAGCCAAATCTGTACCTCTCCCCCACCGCAGTTCTGAGGAGAGTTCCCGACAAGGGTTCCAGACAAGGGCTCCAGGCATCGTTTTCCTTTAAAAATAAACAAAGAAAAAAGGATTAGACCTGAGGACAATTCTACAAATGCCTTCTAAATCCTGACAGTTTTCTGAAAAAACTCATGTTTCTATGTCAGTGGTTCTCAAACATTTTCATGTCATCTGAAAATATGCTGTTCCAAGGACCCCCCCCCCCGCCGCCCAGAAGCAAAGATTTGAGTTAAAAACGTTCGCTCTGAAATTATATATTTAAAGATTTGTGCCACATTTTCCAAAAAAAAAAAAACTACAAGCTCATCTACAAGCACATGAGCTTGTAGATCTAACATATTGCTTAACATTGAGGGCCCGCCCTCAATGTGTGACAAAGAATCACACCTGTGTGAAGTGAGGGGCCATTTGAGCCACGGAACCACCATTTGGCCTCTCATACCCAAAACTAAGGAATATTTTGGTGTCGTTGGAGAAGATGTTGTGCATCATTCCATGCTGTATTGATGTTGGTACCATTATTATATTATATACTGTATGTATGTATGTATGTATATATATAAATATATATATATATATATATATATATATATATATATATATATATAATTATACTGTAGGAGATATAGCAGGCAGATGATCAAAATAACAATTCTTTTACATTCTCTAATTGGGTAGACTTCTTGTAAATTAAGTAATGCAGATCTAGTTTAACAATAATTTAACTCTTGATTTAACTCTCAAGAGTTAAAGATCTATAGAGCGTCGCAGTCCCGCTCCCTCGAGAGACCCGGAATCTTTTTTTTTTTCCCCTCAGACTTTTCAAAAAGTATTCATTTAAAGACGTTTACGCCGTGGACAAAGCCAATTCGTCATGATTTCTGAACACTTGAGTTGGCTCTGTAACAGCTTTAAAGAGTTGGCTCTTTAACAGCTTTAAATAAATACTTTTTGAAAAGTCTATGAGGAAAATGAACGTTATTCTTTTCCGGGTCTCTCGTTGTCATGAAAACTGCAACCCTCTATAAGGGTTCATTTGGTTACCAACTATCCATCATTTAGCTGGGGACCACCTAGCTGGAACCCTCTCAAGGACCACTGGTGGTCCCCGGACCACTGGTTGAGAACCACTGATTTAGATCATTAGTACAAAACACACATCAACCACATTAAGCCCTATATACACTTTGAAAATTGCGGATCTACAAGCATGCGATGTGACACATTGTTTAGTTTGTATAGATCTGCCATTTTCAAAATATTCTGTATACAATTTATACATTTGAAAACGTGTGTGAAATGGGACATTCTGCATAATAATTGCGACCGTAGATTACTATGAAAACCGGCAAAACCCGTGGCGTGACCCATCAGTCACTCCACCATATACGGGCATCAGTCCGTCACGCCTCGTGACACAAGCGAGAACAGAGCGACACGGAGGCTGCCGTGACACTCCATATATGGGCAACACTTTCCCCTCAGACAATTTCAGGCAACTTTTTGTATGTTATTCAGGACATATGTAAGATACAAAATCAGCTGAGTTTGGTTTTTTGCAATTAGTTTGAGGTCAAATTACATTATTACTGGACTATATGGGAAGTTGCACTTGCACCTTACCATTAACTTATATGGTAAGATGGTTGCACCACTCAAAAAGACTAAACACCAAACAAATAAGAACATGAACACCCCTCTACAGTGCTTTGGCACCTTCCCAATCAACAGGATAGCCAACAACACTGCAGATCAGACAGGCCAGTGAACCCACAAATAATTTAGCTTCCGCACAGTGTCAATAAATGAACACATAAAAAAACATTGTAGTTCTCTCGTGTTGTTACTTAAACATGGTCTATATGTTGTACACAAGGAACGAAACGTATGCAACACAACACAACGCTTCCAATCCAGCAGCTGGTGATGTCAATTAGTCATTTTGACTCAGGTGTGTGTGTGTGTCACAGTGTGTGTGTGTGTGTGTGTGTCCAATCCAAATCACAATGGTGCACATTAAGCAATATCAAGATTTGTATGAAATGCATACAAATAGCAGCTCTACAAGCTGTCCAAATATCACAGCGCGCCACACTCATATCATCATATCACACAAAGCAATGCTTCTAACTAACTAGATGCTTTATCAAGAAACATCGGCAATTCCATCAATTCCTTTAATGATAATTAAGCAGTTAATTAGCTAAGCCAGTGCACCATTGGTCCTTCCACGTGGTCCCCAGCTAAATGAATGATTGTCATTTTGATCAACGTTTGCCTGTCATCTCTCCTAATAGGTGGTACCAACATCAATACAGAATGGATGGAATTGTGGACAACATATTGTATAGAAGTGTATATTTGTTAGTCTCTATAGTCTAAATGTTCTGGTGAATTGAAAATGGTGGACCCTATCTAATTTAACATTTGTGGAGTTGGTCACCTGACCAAAAGCGGTTAACAAAACTGGTCGACATGTTCTGTTGCCCCAACACGGGCAGAAACAAGGCCTTTTAACCAGGCTACTTACACACACTACAACTCGCTTACAATTCGCAAACCTGGCAACACTGTTCCGTGTTCTCATAGGCCCTCCAGGCCCGCCCCCACAGCTACTTTTCAGTCTCACAATCGGCCATCTTGCTTTTTACTTCGATGCGCGAGTGGACATTTAATGCAAATACATTAATTATAGCTCCAGCAAGCAAACACAAACACCTCAACTCCATCTCATTGTGAATAAGAATTCCGAGGGGAAAAATAATTTTTGGAACGCCACTTTCACCCAGTATGAAGCTAAATGTGGAAGCCGTGTGTGTCACACCAACACTGGTGACCCAGAGAATCCTGTGCCGATTCTCAGGCATCTGGCCTGAGGCACTGCCTGCGAGTTGGCTCTGCGTGCGCTTTTTCCAACTCTCACTGATTTATCCAGCTCACACGTCAATCACAGTCAGCAGCTCTCAGCCTGCACACACACGCACGTCTGTCTTGCGCACACGCGCACACACACACACATACACACACACACACACACACACAGAGACACAGAATAGGCATGCAGGCTAAGGCGAGTGGCAATTTAATGCAAATAAATTATTTATAGGTCCAGCAAGCAAATCATGATGGTCTGTAGGTCACAATCACATTCCGATTTGAGGGGTTGTGTTTTGTATGACATTTTGGCCAGTAGTTTTATATCTATCTCAGCTTTTGCCTGATAGCACACATGCTAACAGTGCTGACCACAACGTTAGCAGCATTTGATGACAGCTTGCCATAGCAACGTACAGTGTGCGCAGACCTAACGTGAGCTTCTGGGACAGAAACTTGCGTTTTCATGACAGCAGCAGCTGCTGCACCCTGTGATAGATACTGTGCTAAAGATGCTAAAGCAACACAAAACAACATCCACACGCAAAACAAACCAGGGACCAGGGTTGCCACATATCGTGGATGTGAGAGTGAAACAAGCAACCAGGTCTATAAAAATGTTAATAGGCCAGTTCAAAGTAGGTAAATCAGAAATGGTCCGGAAATTAGTCTTAAAATAATCAATTATAGTGTTGACTGTCACACTTTGTTGTCTAATGTTGTTTCAGAGCAGTGGAACTCAAACATTTCCATGTCAAGGACTACCAATAGATAAACAAGTCAAAAGTAGCTTATAATGATCAGACTTGGCAACACTGTCTCTAGGTTGAACGTTCGACTTTACAAGCTCACACATATGAAATATGTTTTTTTGAATCTTCAAACTGAGACATATTTGATGATAATACTGTTAGCACAGTCATCATACTCCAAGAGCATACAAATGGAACCAAATGGACCCTGATTTTCCCAGAGAGCAAATGGTATCAAATGGGGGTCTGTGGCCTAATGCATTTCAAACTGGGGCTTCTTGCTATTATATTCTCTGCATATCTTATCAACTTGGGGTGAATATTTCACCACAATACTTTACTGAATATTTCACAAGAATATAACACAAGAGTCAAATGTACGGTCAAATGTAATCACAATATAGGCTACAGCTGTACATATTTATGACACAGTAAAATGTCGAAAATTAGTGCTATCCCCCCCCCCCACACACACACACACACACACACGACAGGCAAGGCTGTTGTTTGCATCGTTAGCAGGCAGCAGCTACCTTGCCACTGCTCTCTGTGACTGTAGTTGTTTCACCATGTTTGCGTATTTATGAGAAATAAAAAACACTTTCTGTTATTGCAACGACACTGGGATGAGCCCGGCGAAGCCGGGCGAAATTCTAGTTGTAAACAAGTGTAATGCTGTCCACAGTAACAGTCCTTGTATTGAGTTGTGCTTTCATGTGAAATGTAGCCATATGCTGCAAAACTGTTACTTCAATCAATCTTATCCAACACAACAAAACATTCTAATAGCCTATATATAGTTTTGGATCCGAGTAATTCTCATGATCTCATCAAACGGTGGTTCCGTGGCTCAAATGGGTCTGAGAGGTGGTTCCGTGGCTCAAATGGGTCTGAGAGGCTAAATGTAGCGATCTTCTCAACAACATTGACGACACAGGCGGACGCGGTTCTTTATGAACGGGCATTTACTGGGCATTCTTCTCATCCCAGCTGTTCCATGCCTGGTTAACCATGCCCAGTTGCCCACACAAAAAACAATAAAAACACAACACAAACAAACCAGCGAAGCGCGTCACAATACAAACATTGACCAAACAAACACATGTAGAAAATGCGCAATGCGCAGGCGAGCGCGTCCATCAAACAAACAACGCAACAATTAAACACCAATCAAAACACAATACCTCGTTGGCCCGGCCGCCTGTCGCGGAAAAGGCCCATGCATCCCGAGTTGCTTATAGAGTCCTTTGAAATGTCTCTTTGACTTAATGTTCTTATAACTTTAGCAGTGCAAACGCACTAGGCCTACACTGCTGCACGCGTAGCCTACTGCTTCCTTGTGCAGACCAGAGTCTGAATGAGCGTCGACACGGCTTGCAGCACCTGTGTGCAATGCCAGGCAATCACGCATCAACCAGTCAACCATCGATACTAGCATTTTCTTTTAACAATGAGAACATTAGAGGTAGCTCTCTTAATAGTTCCATTCGGAGCTGGACACTGGAGGTTCCACTTTCACAACCCATGGTGCGCTGCTTACTATCAGAGATGAGTGTTAAGTCACAACCATTAAACAACGACGTTCTGAAAACAATAATAAGCCAACCAGTAATGGTATTGTTGAGACTTGGCAGCCTGGCAGGCGCTGCATGTTGATGTGTGCACGTTCGCCTACCGTGTTGTGGAGCTGCATGCTTCATGGCTATTTGCATTCACCGACGTAGTCAACAATAAATCCAAAAAGCCGACATTTTCCAAGAGTGTCTGACTGCGGACAACAAACAACTTGTTTGAAACAAGCTCCCATGGACCACCCCCACCCTTGCAACTACTTCCTGATCAATGCCCTCCCCCCTCGCAGAGACTTCCTGATCAATCAATCCTGCCCTGCAGTCAGACGCTTCTCACATTTTCGCATATGAGGGAGGTGAAGGAAGAAAGACAGGTTCTCAATCACACGCAATTCACGTGCACAGTTGATGTGCAGATTGTGCATGTACCCTTCTCAGATTGTGTGCACTGTGAGAATGCATGGGCTTCAAAATAAAAGCGATGCTGTTTTAGTCCACCCATGTTTTATTTTCGGATTATTAAGTAATCTTTCACGGGCTAGCTGGTCAGTCAGCCGGCGGGCCGTATTTGGCCCGCGGGCCGTACAATGAATATTATCTGATTTATCCACCAGGGCTCTTAACTGCACACACTCCTACCTACTAGGAGTATGTGGCCGGCATACTTCTACTAGGATATGGATATGGACAGTGTTGGTGATCTATGGATATCAATTATCCACTGTCTGTGATTTGAGTATGTCAGGGTTTGAACCGCACACTTCTATTAGGTATACTAAGGATATCATTTGACTTACCCGCTGGGCCACTGAGGCACACAATCATGGGGCTTTAATAAAATAACCTTGAACCTTGAACCTTAAAGTTGTCCTTCTGAAAGTCAGTGTGCAAAGCAAAGTGTCACAGAGCCACATGACTAATGTGGGATTTGAACTGGGATTTGCCTTATAGGTTTTCAATGGTACCCTAACATTCAACCCCTGAATTTATGATCCAAAAATTATATAATAATCATGTATTTAATGTGGATGACCCTAAGGATCATAAAAAACCCTGAATGATTACTATTGCAATTTCTTTTGGATTAAATCTTAGGTTGACTGGCCTATTAGTGGAGAGAGACTCACATGCACTGTGGGAATGCATGGCCAGCTGAAGCCCAACAGGCCAGCTTCTAGGAGACACCTAGCTCCCACAGTGCTGCAGGCAGTCAGCCTACTGATTAGTGGGAGGAGATGGGCCATCAGTAGAGTGGGAGACAACGCCCACCCTGCTACATTTGTAAACAGGCATCCGTGGCGAGTTGGCAGTATGGCAGATGTTCTGTTTCATCAGCAGGGACCTAAACAGAAAATGTCGCCGACTCTCTGCGCCTTGCCAGGAGCTGCATTTCCTTGGAACCATAAGGACAATAGCTGAGGGTTTGCTCGGTTGGTGCTGGCCTAGAAAATTTATAGGGAAAGACACTAATTGAAATGATACTTAGGTCAAGAGGTAATAATATAACCTTTCAGGAACCTTTCAATAAACAAAAGGGCTAATTTATTAATAGTTCATTCCACCGTTATGACAAAATGCACTAAGAATGAATGCCAATTCAGGTTTTGCCTAAGTGGTTAATTTAATTATAAAAGCAGGAATACCTCCTTCTGAGGTATTCTCTAACATTTTGTCATTTAGGTTGAAAGTGGTTAAAGGCCATCTATATGTCTTAATTCCCAGATGGCCCCTTTGGTGTGGCACCACTGCTCACGAATCCAGCTTTAGCACCTGTCATCTTAAACCACACCAAGCCAAAAGCAAGATCTCCAAAAGCCCCAAACCCTAAACCCTGATTATTGGATCAAGGTCCCTTTGGTCTCCAGCCATGGTAGATGATGATGACCCTGACCTCTGCCACCCACATACCCAGCAGAGTCTCTCTGACCCTGAGATGACCCAGGCTGAAGTCTCAGGAATCAAGACCTACCACATTGCCCGACCAGCGGTGAGGCCCCATCCAACACCTCACGCACAAACCCCCCCCCCCCCCCCCCCCCCTCTCTCTCTCTCTCTCTCTCTCTCTCTCACACACAGTGCAGTGAGAGGCTACAACCCCCAGCTGCCTCCACTTCAGAGAGAGGGGGCATGTCAAAACAGCACATGGCTCTGCCCTGCAAACATAACGCCTGGAAGTGGAGCGCTCTAAAGCGCCATCTGGAGTGACAGCATGGCTGCAGTCTGGCTCCAAACACACCTCTGTTCTCTCTGGGTTCTTCTTTGTGGATAAGAGTGTTGTGTACAGTCAAAAGTCATGCTAGCTCCAAAGAAAAGGCAGTGCTGAGGCAGCTATTCCAACCAGTAGGTGTGTCTTTCAGTGTTTACTGGTCTATAACAGAAATCACATTTTGAAATTCTGACATTCTTTATGATTAAGGGAACTGCCTTTCACCTCATCATTGTCGCTAACAAGGTTATAAATCTGAAATTCTGCAAATGTTCATACAATTTGAAAAGGAAATAGAAGTATCTACAGTATATTTATTTTCTGTTTCAGTCCAGGTTGTGGCTCACAGTTTGGCTCACAGTTCACTATACTTCTCCAATAATTGCTTCTTTTTAAAGGGCAGAGGGATAGCATTAAGTCAGCCACTTAGCCCTCATTAGATGGCTTTGTTGAGCAACCTTGTCCTCTCTTGTGGCCAAATGCTTGCAGAAAGGAGAGATAAAATGGCATTGACTGCTAATTGTGTTTGCGCTAACAGACACTTTGTCAAACCAGACCATTGGCTTCTTTGTCCAGTCTGGGGCCATTTGGCTGCAGCAGTGTACTGGGCAAGCCAGATAGCAGGTGAATGGCCATGCTCGTAATAGGCCATCTGTGGAGAATGCACGGCAGTCAATTAAGAGTCCACTTCCTCCAGTTGCAACGGCCATTAGACGATGCCACCACAAGTGACTCTTCAGAGGTTGTCTTTTCAATGACCAGTAGCTTTCACTTCATTCACTTCCTCCTTCAGCAACCCAATGCCTCAAACATTGACTTTTTGTTTAGATTTGTTGTCCGCTAGCCTTTTCTCTCTCTCTTTTCTTTTATCAAGATGGATGGTTCCATTTAAATTCAGATTTTTCTGAAGTAGGTGCTTTTATTTGACCCTGATGCTCAAATCGTCAGTTTTCCCATGTTCTCACACTTTGACCTTCCTGAAACTGTAGCACAATCATTTTAGGCCACATTTCTTGTGCACTCGTGTCACTGCGTCCCTCATAAACAGAGTGCAACCCTTACCATCTCTCAGCTCAGCAGGAAATCCTTTAGAATGGCATACACACTCAATGTGTGCACCTTGAAAACAGCTGCTCCCTTCAAATTAATATTGTATTTAATTCACCCAGTATGCATGCACATCATGCGACACACACACACATGCGCACCATGCACGCGCACACACACACACACACATACACACACACATACACACACACACACACACACACACACACACACACACACACACACACACACACACACGTGGAGCACCCTCATTGAATATTTGTACAAAGTGTCACAATCAGCGGCTTGTCCTGTTAATCAAATATCTGAGGCGCCGCTGTGCCCCGAAGCTTCCAGAAGTCTTCATCTTATCAACGCATGACCTCTTAAGGATGTGACTCATATCCTACACAAGATTATTTTGATATGGCACACAATTGTCTTTCATAAACAATGGCTTACTGCCAGTAATTTAACACTGCGTGTCATCTGTTCTGCAAGAGTATAAGATAAGGTGAGAGGACAGGCCAAGTGTTAAACTCACCTAAAATAACTTAAACACTCTGTGTGCACTAACTCTGTATCCACCTTCATAATGTATTGGCATGGTATATGCATTTTGAAAACAGGCTAGCATATGGAACAGTAGAGATGCAGGCTTGGAGATAGTTTGATACCATCTGTCATGTTTATATTCTGCTTCAGTGACTTATAGGCGGTAAACATCACTCCTGTTTATATATCTAGATATTGTTCCATCTCTAACTATTCATTCATTGTATTTCTGCAGACAGCCTTTACTGATGACTATCTAAGACAAGTCCCATGCAAAGCCTACAGTAGATTGCTGTAGGCACTAATACTCACTTGAATAAGGATAAAATCAGAAATTCCCCTTTAGAAGTTCATGCCACTATAATCTAAACTAAACAGGCTGCCGTTATCTGACATTTTAATTTGTCTTTCATGATGTAAACCTGATGTAAACAGATTAGACTCAGAATGCCACACAATATATCTGTCATTGTATGTACTTTATTAGGTGGTGTCACTACTAATTTACTGACCATGATCATTCGTCGCAGTCCCGCCCCCTGCGAGGGCAGATCTTTCCATAGACGTTTCAAAATGTATTTATTTAAAGACCTTTAAGCCTCGGACAAAGCCAACAGAGTTGACAAATCATGACAATAAAATAATAATAATAAAAATATATATTTTGTTATTGTTATATAATTTTGTCAACTCGGCTGTTGGCTTTGTCCGAGGCTTAAAGGTCTTTAAATAAATACTTTTTGAAACGTCTATGGGAAAATTGAATGGGAAATTCTCTTCTGGTGCCCTTGTCGTTCTGAAAGGGGGGGGGGGGGGGCATACTGGCCATGATTCTGACCACGATACTTACGTGATACTTACATGATACCGACCGACCATGAAACTAACATGATACTGATCATGATGCTGACATGAATCATGATACTAATCATAATACTGACGTGATACTGACCATACGTAAATGATACTGACCATGATACTGCCTGTACAGTAAGTCTGTTTGTGATCAAACAAACCCCTAAATGCATATTCTGATAGTAATCGTTGATATAATGTAATTTAGATGTTCAATAACAGAGGCCTCCTTACCTCTCAGTCTCTTTAGTAAAGAGAAAATAAATGTTCCTTAAAAGGACTCCTCCTCCTTCCTTGTCTCAGTCATGCTCTCTGTTCAGGTCATCCACCTCCCCAACACCACCCAAGTGGCAGGCACCACCAGGTTGGCCTCATCTCCTGAAGAGCCCCCTGCCTTAAACAGGCAAGATCTGAACACAGTTAGAAATTAAGTGTAGCCTCGGGCGTGAGGACACTCACAATGCAACGCATTGTGAGCTTGTAGATCGGCCAAAATGTATAGGGTTGAAGTGGTTTTAAATCGCCAAAGTAAATAGTAACTAAAGTTTTTAAATAATTGTAGTGAAGTAAAAGTAAAAGTTTTGGCTCCGAGATGTAGTAGAAGTAGAAGTAAAAGTACTGGAAATTGGAAATACTCAAGTAAAGTACAAATACCTCAAAATTGTACTTGAGTACATTACTTAAGTATATATATATATATGTATATATATATTTTATATTTCTGTAAAATCTTTACATTTTTAGGTCTTTACAGCAAGTAGCCTACTTCAGCACATTAATATTTGACCAGGTGTACAGTATTTATACTGGCTGAGTACTTTGTCCACCACTGGTCTTATGTATGTTCTGTTACATTTTGTCTTTTGTAAGTATTGTCTGTTACAGTATGTCTTGCTTCAGAACAAAGATTGCATTTAGATGATGAACATGCTGATGTGTTTACTATGGCATGTAGGAGTCCTACTGTACTGGATATGTGACATGTCACACGCTTAATTTATGCTATTGTACGATGGTGCTGGAATTAGCAGATCTGCAAGCTCACGACGCATTTCGGACACACGCGTTGCGAGCTTGTAGATCTGCTATTTCTGTCGCAAGATACCGTCGTTAAGACTTTAGTCTAAATTGGTCTTCAGATTCCAATATGGACAACAGATGTTGGAAGCTAATGATGTCACTCACAGCTCTGCGCGATGACAGCCTCACTGTGGTAACAAGCTTATCACCCTCCTTTGAATCATTGAATTACTGTAGTACAAACCGCACAGTCACACACCATAACCCAATTTCATTTGTGAGGTTGATGGTTGTAGCAGGCACACACAGCCAGATAACATATAGTATTGCATATTTATATAAAATATCTTGAAGCAGAAAATATGAATGTAAAGGGACAAAGGCATCAGGACAAAGGCCTATAGGAAGAACCAATTTACCAAAAGAAAAATAATTGTAGCTTTACCTGTAGAAAAGAGATCACTGAAGACATGATCATTTTGACAAGTTTTAATAATTTACTAAAAAAAACAAGTGTAAAAGTCACAGATTTCTAAGTTGAATCTGTTCGATATTTAAACTGATGGCAGATGTAACTTTTTTTTCTTTTTTCTTTTTTTTGCAAACTCACCTTTCGCCTGTATGAGTACTATGTACTTGGCAATTTACCTCTGTGGTAATTTGAGTGAAACTTTGTATACTGTATATTTAAAAAAACCAACAGCAAAAATACTTTTGTAGGAATCACTTGAAAGTAAACCGAACAGCATGAAATGTACAGCTTTAAGAAATTCCAAAAAACACAGCTGAAAAGTGTATATACAAACATGCTACCAATTGTACAAATAGCAGACTGCGTAGTGAAGGTCAAGAAACAGGCTTGTCTGATGGTTGGCTTGACATCATTTGGGAAGGCCAATGAAATAAAGCATGTTTCTTAATTATGCAACAACTTTGCAATATTCAAATATTATAGTAATCTATTGCCTATTTCAAGTTTATTTGGCAGGATGAGAAACATTGTATAAATATATGTCTCCTGCATCAATAGGTTTATTAACTTAAACTCATTAAATAAAAAGCTAAGATACCATTTTCAGTACTCATAGAAAATAATAAACAAAACAAAAATATGTAGAACTAAAATAATGTAAAACAATGTCTGGAAAAAAAGGTTTTATATTGTGTTCACTTTTTAAGAGATGGTTTTATCCGTCACCATCTCCTATATCTGCCACTTGAAAGAGGTAATATATATTTATTTACATTTATATGACATGATATACTTTATATAAATATGGCATCTTCACAATTTCCTTAAAATGACAATTCAATGTATTTCTTATCCCATGAGAATTGCTAGTAAATTGGGAGAAAAAAACCTTTCCAATTTTCTTTCTTTTTCTTTTTAAATATTAAAAAATAAGTCTCAATTCTTTGCAAATGCAAGTCTTACATTATAAACATTTATGCATGAACTGGTCAAATATTCATTGCGTTTATATCTACAACAATACAATTGTCACTTTGGAAAGTGAGTAAAAAGTGCCATAATTAACTGCTCTCCCTTTGGATGAAATCATGACCTTTGCCTATATCCGGAGCAAAGGTTATAATCTCAGTACTAAACTGCAAGTCCTTAAAACCTCAGTTTTTTTACAAACATAAACAAACATCATTGATGTAACAAAGCAATATGTTGCTGCAGTCAAGTCATTTTGCTGGTTGTGCAGTATATTGACTAAAGGGGTCTTAGACACACGTCTCTTTTCACAGGTGAGAATAATCCTCTACGAGACCCTTTAAAATGTCATCCAAGCAGGCTTAAATGCCCTTAATAAGTGCCTCCGTGTGGATGATGATCTTTTAAAGTAACGCTATATCAGACAAAAGTGATATGTCATTATAAACGGCATACTAAAATAGCTCCAACTGTACAATGTTGCAGAAAGGACGTGTTTAGAAGATACAAATTGCACTGGGTGTCGCCGTTCTTCTGGCTGATTAAGTTTTAAAACATCATCTTGTACATAGGCATATTACTCCCCCTGACGTTGGTTGGAAAGCCTAACCCATAGGCCCTGTCCCGTCTTTGGCCACTAATATTCCAAATCCACTCTCGACAACAAAGGGGTCTCTGCCGCTCTCTGGTGCCCAGAAAAAGGAAGTGTAGGCACACCGTAGATGGTTAGCAGTCAATTACACAAGGTTGCCATTAGCCCCCATGCACTGTATAGCTACAGCATATTCAGGATGGCATTGTACATCTGCGTAAGCACAGCCAAGTGGACGGGCAGGCAGGACCTACGGTCTTGTGTAGCAGGGGTACATGTCAGCCAGGAGAGGGCGTTGTACTGCTCCAACACATATCTGTGGGTTGGAATAGCGTGAAAACAAAAAAAAAGATAAAGAAACACAGCACTAATAAAAGTAAATATCTCTGTCAACTCTCTTCTGTTATGTAGGGATGCCAGGTTCAAAGCGAATAAAGAGAAAGATGGGAACATTGTGAAGTTACACAATTAACAGTAACAGCATGTGTCCTGACCTGAGTACATCAGAGGTGGTTTTGGAGTCCAGAGGATGAGGATGTGGGGTTCTCTTGTTCTTTTCTGTCAGCATCTCCTCTGACTGGGTAATGGAGATATGGTGGTGAAGTGAGGCCTGGAGAGAGGAAACGGCAGCAGTAAATGTACTGTACAATCTAGACACTGGCTCAGAAGGTTCAAGAACCTGAAGGCTCCTGGTGCGATGCTCGAGTCCTCCTGGCTTTGTGTCCTTGGGCAAATAAACTGAAACCCTGAATGCTCCTGATGAACAGCTTTGTATGGTTGCCTCCACTGTTGCCATTGGTGTGTGAATGGGTCAATTTTACAGTTTCAACTGTCAATGTTATTGAAGGAGGCATGTGGTTTTCACATGCCTGGCACGGCAATATCTGGTCAGCTGTTTACAGTTACACCATTTGGAAGTGGTGGGTTCACAGCAATAATTGAAGATACAAATCATGTTTTGTTTTTAGTTTTTTTGTTTGTTTTGTCGGCTAGCTAGCTGGCTGAGTAACAGATGTTATTCTGATAGTTTATAGTTTGTCATTACAAAGGGGATGTTCACAAAGGTTGGAACTTTCAGGGCAGCTGTGTTACTGTTTACAGCCTGAGATGTCTATATACTGTGCCGACTCAAGTTGGCAACTTGACACCTGTGTAATAAATCAAGCAGCAGAGCAACTGGGGGTGCTACTTTTTGATCATTAAGGACACTGTGACTAAAACTGAAAGAACAGTGCTTTTTTGCTCACATTCACTGATGTTCAACCTGCTGGAGCCTGTGGCTATTTGAAAACTGCATTAAAAATGAGACTACTGATTTCATCATCTTACTATCTTATTCTATAGTATGAGGGTTTTCTTTCTTTCCCTTTCCTCTTTTTTGTTTTCCATAAAAGAAAAAAATATATACCATATCATAATGTTTGTATAGCAATTTATAACGGGTTCTCAAAAAAAACGTAATCTCATAGGACATACCATGGTGTGTGCTTTCCCTCTCAAAATGCCCGGATGGCACTGTTCTTTTTTACACTCAAAATGACACCGTTGATCACCTAAATTAGCAGATCTACAGTACAAGCTCACAATGCATTGCAATTCGACATGTCATGAGCTTGTAGATCAGTTACATCAGGACAAAGCATAAACAGAGATGGATGAAACTGAGACACCACAACCTGTCCTGGAGTCATGTCCAGTATCTGTGTCATGTGGGTGCTCTGGCCTGTATGGGGGAAGTGACCATACATGAGCACAGATTGTGGCCCATTCTTTCGCTCCATGCTCATTGCTCACAGAAGTAAAATAGAAGTAATATAAAGATTGGACCGATTCTTGAATCTTCACAAGCTACCTGTGCTCCGAACATTCTGACGCTAAAATGGGTTTTCTCAGACAGACCTGACAACAAACAATGACTATGCGACATTCACATGGGGTCCAGAAGTGTATACCATTTCTTACCACTGGCATCTGGCAAGGCTTAGTAAAGTAAAGTATGAATCAGGCTTCACTTTCCCTTACGCATGCAGTATTTTCCAGTTGTGTACTGTACATAATTTACTCAAGTACTGTACGTAACACATGAATTGCTTCTGACTGAATATTCCGTCATTTAAAATCCAACAGTTGTCTGCTTCTGATGGAATACTCCATAAATTAATGTTATTTATCGATATGAAACGGTTACACTGAAAATCAACATTCAACACTGACCCGGTTGCTATAGGCAACGCCTTCGTCACCCCCAGCACCAGGATTTTTACGCACGGCCTCATTACATAGAGCTCCAGTCAAAGTAGAATCTTCTTTGCCTCGTATCTTTGAAACTACGAGCGCTGTCCGTGGTTTTGGTCATCCATCGATGTTCGATGTGATTTGTGATTTTTTTATCGCATGGCTCCGGACATATTACTGTTTCTGGCTAAAGTTAAACAGTGTGAGCTACTGCTGACACAAGCCGCTTCTTACAATGGTGGTCTGCGAGCGAGTAACCCAGATGTGATCATGTGAAATCCTGGTAATCTGCCCTGTTCTGCGTGGCAGAATCTAACTGGCCTCTGGCGCCACCCTGTGGCAGTCAATTTAGAAGATTTTATTTTATTTCAAAATGTCAGTACTTCTACTTCTACTCCCCTACTGCACTAACCTCGGTACCCAGGCTTTCATTTTCATTCGGCTCAAAAATGAATTCCTGAGGAAACGCAATGGAAACTTTGGCATATGAAGCCCACTTCCTTCCATTTCGCTAACCATAACAGTGCAGAGGGGCATCGCTCCAAATTTGTTGACGTTTGTGTTCTCCGCTGTTTTCTATCTGGGAGGGGGGCAGGTGCTCAGATCAGTGAACCAATAGGATCCACAATTACACAATTAATTGATAACTTTAGTTACTAGATACTTTGTAGATTGTGATTATTATTACAAAACAAACATACATTAACCACTTCAGCCCTATATGCATTTCAGCCATTTGAAAATAGCCAATCTACAAGCTCACAATGCGAGTGAACTGCTGCTATTTTCAAAAGATTTTTATACATTTGAAAACTTGTGAAATGGGACATTCTGCACAATGAACACTTTAAGTACATTTTGATACCAATACTTTTACTCGTGTAGAATTCTGAAAATGAGTATTTCTACATTGCAGTATTGATATTATGACATTTGAGTACTTTTTCCACCACAGGTATTTTCCATACCTTGAGGAAAAGTGGACACTGGCTCTGTGCCTGTGGGCAGGAGGCCCAGAACCAGTGAGGTAGTCCCTCTGCCTGTGCTGTGGAGACATAATAGCCCAACGCCAGCGGCTGCTGCTTGAGTTCCTCTGGTGGATTGTCCCGGGACAACAAGCGCTCACCCTGGCTCTGGATACACAGGGGGAACGAAAGGGTAGGGTTTATTAGCACCTTATTTCATAATGCCATCCGTAGTCATTTTCAATAGCAGGCGGTAATAGTCCAGTTAGGAGAATGTGTTCCATAAAATTTGATTACTAGAGATTATTAATATTATTATATGCTTTTTTTTAAAGCTAATCCTTTTGATGTAGAGCAATTTATAATGTCTGAACAGGCAAAGATTCTGTACTGTGAATAGCCTGAGGGTCAGAGCCCTGAACAAGGTCAAACGTCCAGGTCAAACACCTTCCTCTGTAAACACCCCTTTTTGCTGACAACAGAGCACACAGTCTTTATTGTTATATATTCAGATTATCCTGTTTGCTAAAGTATTCTCCCATAATATTCTGTAGTCCGTACACTCTCTATTGCTACTCAAGGTTGTTTCTTTACTTGTCAGCTTTTTAAGCATTTGGTGTTCTGACCATGAGGAAACGAATGCCTACTTATATAACTTCCACACCTGGATTGATTGGATGTCAGTGCCTCACCCTGACTGAGCCTTTTGACACCTGTAATATACCCATATTATCTCTTGTTGTTATCACAGACACAATCTGAAGTGAAGTGCATGTCACACGAACATTCCGCTGCTTGTACTGTGACAAATAAACTCTTTGAATCTCAGTGAGCCTAGTAGTGGCTCCCAACTTACTGTACAGCCAAGTCACATGACCTACTTTTGACACAATGAGGCTTGGGGAATGCTACGCATTGTGCTATTTTGAGTGATAAGCTTGTGGGCATGTCAAATTTTCTCTTTGCTCTAAATTTTCATTTGCTACACAGCATGAAACTGTAGGCTGATTTCTCTCCAATGCAGTGGTTCCTAAACTTTTCAGTTTGAAACCCAAAAAAGAGATTAGAAGATTATAGCGGGACCGGGACCCAAACTAGTGAAAATAGCCAATTTACAAATTTGCTTGTAGATCTGCTATTTTCACTACTTTCACTAGTAGAGTTTGTTTGTTTTAACATTTATTTATTTGATGTAAAAAAAACTTAAATTATATATTTAAAAAGTAAGAAAATAAATTGGGATTTTTACTCGGGGTGTGACATGTAAAAATGTGTCTGTGACCCACACATGGGTCCCGAGTACCCACTGTTTGGGAAACAGTGCCCAGGGACTCACCCTGGTGTTCTGGAAGTTGGATCCCATCCCCATGCCAGAGGGCGAGCCGGGGGAGGGGACCGGGGAAGTGTTGGGCGAGGGATGGAGGTTCCCTGTGATCAACATCATGTCATGTCCAATGTCGTTCTCCAGTTCATCAGGGAAAGGCAGATCAAACATGTCGTCTGAAGGACAAAAGTGGTTAGAGTTATTCAAGAAGTTCTGGATGTCGTCAACACAGTTCCCCATAATTCAATGTTCAGAAAGGTGGGTTCAGAGTTCAGTCCCTTCAAAGACCATCAGTTCAAATTGCATATAAAGAACAAGGGTTACCTACAGCTACTGTAACTTGAATCAATTCAAATCCCCAGCCTGGGAGATAGCAGGTCAAAATGACAATGGAATTTATCATTGCAGTTAAAAGTAATACTTTTGTGATTATTTCCGTTGAGTCAAGTTGATTCTCAAGATGAGCAAGATACATTGAGACATTAATTTGTATAAACAAATAAATATTTCAATTGATCTTATATTATTAAACAAATACATTTTCAATTTATCTTGCTCAATCCTTCGACTATCTTCTTTATTGTTATTATTATTTCTAATAGATCTAGAGAAAACCGAGGTCAGAGAGAAGGGAGACATGTGAGTCTCAGAGTTTGCCAGACTCAAACTCTGATTCTCCATTCTATTTCATCCATCCATCCATCTTCAACCGCTTATCCGTAGTCGGGTCGCGGGGGCAACAGCTCCACCAGAGTGCTCCAGAGCAACATTAGTGACTTCCTCCTGGGGGATTCCGAGACGTTCCAAGGCCAGTGAGTCGATGTGTTTCCTCCAACTGCGCCTTGGTCTGCCCCGGGGTCTCCTCCCAGTGGGACGTGCGTCAAGGACATCCCTAGGGAGGCGCCCGAGAGGCATCCTAACCAGATGCCCGAACCACCTCAGCTGGCTCCTTTCCAGGCGAAGGAGCAGCGGTTCTACTCCGAGTCTCTCTCATGTGACTGAACTTCTCACCCTATCTCTAAGGGAGATAGCCAGCCACCCGTTGAAGAAAACTCATTTCGGCCGCTTGTATTCTTGTAAATATATGTGCCTCCATTCCTCTCACCACATTTGAGAAAGCTAACTTTCTCACTCCTATTTCAAACAGTAAAGTAAACAAGTAAAATTCCATCTCACCAAAATAAATTTCTACTCCCGCCTTCACCTTCACGGCACGCTATGCAAATAACTGCATGGGGTCAATGGATCCCACCATCACACTAAACCACCACACTAACCCTGCTGGTTTAGTTTAAGCAAAAGACCCACTGAGAAAGTATACCATTACCACACTGGAACTCGCCATTTATAGTCCATAGAAGTACTTCTCCTCACAATTTTGCAGCCATAGTGAAACAGCTGAAAAGTATCCTTTTCATCCTTACTCAACGACACTGAGAATGAGTTTGATTACTCAGTGTCATTTCGACAATAAATAAAACTTGAATGAATGAATCCTGTAGTGTAGTGTATTCACCTACAGTACAGATCTGTAGTTGTTTTATACACTAATCACTCAATGTCACTGAGTCCGCTCATCTCTTCACACTGAGAATTCCAGAGCTTTGGTTAAATCTATCAAAAGTAAAGCAACCAACAATTTGTTATAAACATAAAAAAACGACCCATGCAACAAAACTGTTGGTAGAGAAAGCAGAAGACTTCTACACGTCCAACTCTGGGAAGAATCGATCCGAAGATGTGTGCACTTGAAAGCCAGGGTCTCTTCAGTTTCTCTCAGACAAGACACCCACACTTTGCCCATTACACACAATACTCAAAAATGTTCCAGTGACTGGTTTCTTTTCCCTTTGTCCGATACCTGATACTAAGACTTTTGCAGATCGACAAGACAAGACGTCTTGGAAGATGGAAAGTTGTCTACCAACCATCACATAAAAAAACTGAATTCAATCTGACCACTTATCTTCTAAACAACTACAGTATGATCAGAGACAGCAGTGCCCCCCCCCCCCCCCCCCATAAATATATAATAGCCAATTCTTTTTACGCCTTATTTCTCTCATTTCAGTGCCAATTAACCGTCATGACAATCCGATGTGTTGCCACTGATATTGTCCCCTATAGAGCGTTGCAGTCCCGCCCCCTACCAGGGCCCAGGAAATTATTCTCCGTTCATTTTCCTCATAGACTTTTCAAAAAGTATTTATTTAAAGACATTTTAAGCGTCGTACAAAGCCAACTCTTGTCGTGACAAATCATGACAACAAAATAATTAGAAAGAAGAAAGAAACGGCAGGTTACAACACTTTGTTTTGTTGTTTTTCTTCTTTGTAATTATTTGTTTGGTCCAAAATATTGTATTTATTGTCATGATTTGTCACAACTCCAGTTGGCTTTGTCCGCGGTGTCCCCAGCAACAACCCCCAGGTGCCGTCGAGGGCATTCCAGGAGTTCCCCAGCACAGGAACAGTTTAATATTTTATATTTCAGCAATTCGAACAATACTACACCTCGCAGACATGAACATGTGTGAGAGAACCAATGGGCTACCGAATGATTATGATTCTTACCAGCGTTGTCCTCTGTGGGGTAGGAACTGGCAGCCAGTTGAGTGGTGGCAGAGGTTGGGAAGACCAGGATGTGAGTACACGATGCGTCCTGGGGTGTGTTCAGTTGGGACGTCTGCAGGTTGAGAGCTGTGCTGCGACCAAACACTGATCCCATGGTCACTGCATCTGGATTCATCAAGGAATTGTATCAAAAATAAATTCAATAACAAACTTAGGTAATTTCACCACCACTATCAACCTAGTGCCTCTATTTTGGGCATGTCATTGTAGGTGAAACGTTTCCGAAATCTTTAAAAAAAAATAGCTTATTATGCAATGCATTGTAAGCATGTAGCAATTATTGCTGCACAACAACGCATGAAGAAATAGGGCTTATACGTGTTCTATAGCTCCAGTACCTTTGCATTTATACATGATGTATGCTATGAATATGAAATTATGAACATCTATTATGAACATCAGCAGTGTACTGACCAGGCATGACCACAAAGGAGCCCTGCGGCTCCATGGCCACCAGGCAGGCACTGAGGATGGACGGAGTGTCCGCAGACGAGATCCCACACATGCGACACGTGTCCCTCAGCTGACGACTGATGGACAGGAGCGAATGCTCCCCGAGGAGGGAGCTCCAGTCTGGTAGAGAGAGAGGGAGAGAGAAAGATAGACAAGGTCAGATCAATGCAGTGAAACTGTACTATTACAGATCCTAGATCTAGTGGTGCTGAAAGCCTAAAACTATGGTTGAAACACTGAAAAATAGAAAGAAAAGTAAGCAGTGAGCAACACTATAGGCTGTGCAATAATAAATGTTTGTCTTTCTCTTAATTATTCCGGAGAAGGGTAACAGGCGCCTGATTCATTCTTAGTTGCTCACCGGTGTGTCACAACAGATTTGCTTGACCACAAATGGCAATAATCTAATTTAGAAATCATGTTGTTTAGACATGTTGCTAGATTTGGTGTTTACCTGGTATCCTAGTTACTTTGTAGCACTACATTGTTTTCTTTGCCCTCTGTTTACTTTAGCATTTAACTTGTGGTTTGTTGACTAGGCTTCATTGCATTTACTCTGATCTTACAACTTGTAAGTCTCCTCTGGATGAGAGAGTCTGATAAATGCCTGAATTGTAGTAAATTTAACTTTACAACAGAAGACCCAAGGTTATTCAGACAGTTTTATAAATGATGGCCCATTAGGGAAACACAAGTCTAGTTAACAATAATTGTTTCACCTACTTTATCCTAATAAAACTTCAAACTCTATGAAGCACAATGCTGGTTTTCAACTGACAGTCCCTCACCTTTCAATTCACCATGTCCCAACCTTCCCAGTCGACCAATTACAATCCTCCAGGGCAGTGATGTCATTTGGATGATCCCCACACACCATTCCCATAACTTCTGTAGGCCCATCTTCCTGGCGGACACCTTGGGCCGCCGTGCTCTGATGACAAGTGCAAATAAACATTGAAATAAGATACATGATAATGCAAATGTAATGCAAATTAATGGAAGGATCCTTGTCCCAATCAAATACACCCATGTTGTGAACTTGTGACAGATGTCAAGTATGTTTGAGGGGCGCTAGCCCCTCCTATGTCAGCTATGAGGGTTTGTGTAAACACAAACATTGAATGCCATTGACGTATGGCCAGTTTTGAGTGTTGGTGTAAACACACACATTGTGTAAACACAAACATTGAAGACAAAAGTGAGGATGCAAATTGTGATTGGCCGGAATGAGATAATAAGATGATAAGAGCGACCCTCAATTCACACAGGTGTGATTCTTTTAATTCATATTATTTTTGGATAAAAAAACAAAAAGTCTATTTTCCTACACTAAACTGTTCAAGAGGAGAGCAGTGTACACAAACAACATGTTACAGACCATTATTATGATTCAGCATGGATGAGCAGCACTGATAAGTAGCCTACCTGTTGGGTACGTCAATGTTGATAACACTGGTCTCCAAGAGCTCCCCCTGCTGGTCAGTGCAGGATACCAGGATCCATCGCTGGTCCAGAGACAGACAGTAGCCTACAAACAACACGTTGTACTTGGGTGGAATCTCTGGCCACACCTCTCCTGCTTCTGGCTGCTTTAAGTTGGGACGGGTGGGACCCAGGATGAACGGCGGACAATACAGCTGCAGGGGACTGGGATGCTGAAAGGAAAGGAGAGACGGGTGCATGTGTTTGGTCCGACGTACTAACAGTCCTACAGTCATGAGCCCGACACCCTACCCAAAACCCAACCCTAAGCCTAACCTCACAGGAAGCCACATGTCTGGGTGTAATGCCTGTCAGACTGTTAGTAGCAGAGAGATAATGAGTATGCATGTGTATCTTTGTCTTTAAAGCTGCATGCAATATCCCTATGTTTCATTTTCTATCCGTGATTCAAACTTGGGTCTCCTGCATAGGAGACTACATTTCTACTACACTGTCAACAAGAAGTCCCCACTTGTCCTAGCCTCGCGGCTCTCATAGCCAGCCTTCAATCTGCCTTTGCAATGCATATTGCCCCAGGCAGATTAAGTCTGGTGTTGGTCGTGAGACTGCGCTTTTCCAGGAGTGATATTGTATAAACATTAATTTACTGGCTCTTTACCTCTGGACCCTTAAGCACCGAGTTGACAGAGGACACAGGCCCAAAGCCTGTTAGGGACTTGATGTTCGTCTGTGTGGACAGAAGGCGTCTGCACTGGGAATAGCAGGAGAAGGCCAGGGACCGCAGGTGCTGCAGGTACAGATGACTCTCTCCACTGGCTGGCTGGAGCAGGTAGTGACACGGTACAACCTGGGGACGGTAAAGAGGAAAGAATGGATCTAGACTAGAGAGAATGTTTATCATTTTAACCCATTTGACCTCAAAAAACATCCTGACAGTTTTCTGAAAAAACTATGTTTCTATGTCAGTCGTTCTTCGATTTTTCAAAAATAGCAGACCTACAAGCTCGTAGCATGCCACTCGGTGGCGCGCTATGAGCTTGTAGATCTGCTATTTTTCAATAGCTAAAGCATAACATAATGCTAACACCAAAAGGGGTTCCCGCCCAAAATGGGTTAAGACAGTAGGTGCTAAAAGATGATAGCACTACAATCAAGTCATGATTGTCAAGTTATAGTACTAGTATGAATCCCAATGTCATATTTTCATTTTGAACATACTCAGTCAAATAAAATGTGTGACATAATGGTGCAATTTGGGGGGTTAAGAGGAGGGGGGGGGGTAATGCAAAACTGAAATCTTTGCTTCTGGGGGACGCTGGAACAAAATACTGAAATACATATCATTGTGGGGGTCCTAGACATGGAAAAAGTTCAACAACTGATATAGCAACTTAAGTTTTTCCGAAGACATTGATAGAATCGACCTCAGGTCTTAATGGGTTAAAATAATTAATTAAACATAATATCGGCTTTCACAATTTGTAAATTATGTATTTGCCAGGAAATATTCAACGCTTACGTTTAAAATATGTAAATGTTTTACGTATCACAGAGCAGTTGCTTTAAACGCGGCGCATACATAGAACTCTTCTCACCTGCAGGACCAGGGCTGGTCTCATGCTCTCAGGCAGCGTCTGCAGCATCTCTGTGTAGCACCGCAGCAGCCCCAGGAGCCAAATGCTTCCTGTCTCCACCTCCTCCCCGTCGTCCTCCTCGCCTCCGCCATCTGCTCCGTCAGAGCAGAGGAACGGGTCTACTATATAAATAACGATGGCTGGTATGAGAGTATGGCTGTCCACTGAGTCAGCCAGCGTGGGGATGCCAATGCCAACTCTGGCTTGCTCTGCCATGCTGCATAGGAGATGACAACATAAACACAAATCAATCATTGACATGGCACAAGGGATAACGCTGTACAGTAAGTACTAAATAGTAACAACAACAACAATAATAAGAATAATGATAATAATGTATTCCACATTCCATGTGTTTGGGATATTTTGCATTTGAAAATACATGAAATTTGTCCTCTGCATTTACCCATCCTAACTATTTAGAAAAGAAGTTTACATGAACTATTTTGACATTTATTTATGGCTGGTTGAAGAGTGAAAGGCCCACACAGCATCAGGGCATTCCTTATGGCTGGTTGAAGAGTGAAAGGCCCACACAGCATCAGGGCATTCCTTTCAACAGCATGTACCATTTTCCCTCCAACGGATAATGCAAACCACGCCCCCATTATTGTGATTTTCAGGTCACACAACAAGGCAGTCATGCCGACAGCGAGGCCTGGAGACTCGTGAGGTGCAACCCCAGCAAGCCGTCAGACAAGCAGCGAGGACCCTCGCAGAGTTAGGCTAGCTAATAAGAGGGCTAGCCACTGGCACTGTATACAGCATACTGTAAACAGACTGGCTACAACCACACGCACATGCCTTCTAGGCTTCTACCCAGGCAAAGAACAGTGTAGCCAATATAAACAATCGGTGTGTGTGCGCTTTGCACATTTTGTCAGAGGGAATAGCATACATGTGTGTCAACATGTTAGTTTAGCAATAGACAATGTTCCTGGAGTTGATGTGACTTACAGTTCAAGGTCTTCTGCTGGTGTAGTAGCACTAGGAGGCCCTTTAGACTCATTGGTCCCTCCTTGGGCGGTATCTCCTGGCTGCCCCGAGGCAGCTCCAGTTGGGGTTGGAGTGTTTCCTGAGGTGTGGGCCCCCGGAGCCACCTCTCCATCAGGGCCCCCGAGGCTAGGGGCCGGGGGCTGGCCAGAAGACGCAGGCTGGGTCGACGACGTGGAGGCTGGCGGAGGCTGTGGCTTGGGGGGCAACAATAGACTGTTGTCCAGATGCAGGGCTGACAACTGGGGAGCTGCAATCATAAAAAAGGGAAAGAAATTCAATTTATAGGACAGAATAAACACAAGATAATAGAATAGTATAAAATAACCCTTGCACTGTAGCGTGCAGAATTTCCATAACCCAGATTACAGATCGAACGTCTCACCTAGCTGCTGCCTGCAGGTGTAAGCATAGAGTTTGAGTTTGTTGAGGTTGTCTGTGTGCTGCTGTCCAGCCCAGGGTCCAGTGAACCACTGGTCCACATGCTGCTCCTCTAGCGAGTCTGCTTCCACCACCTCCCCCACATGGACCAGCCCGTCTCTGGACACCTTAGCCAGAGGACGGTGCTTCCCCAGATGACACGTCTACAAGTGGCAAAAAAAACAAAACAAACACAAGCCAGAGTTCATGTATTTCTTCTGTAACAACCGAGACATTTGAGTCATCAGAGGAAAATGTATTTGCAATTTTGGTGGCATAATGTGAACACTAATGGTCAAAATGTGTCAAATTTCTTTTAATCTAAATTTGGTTCAATTTGTACCCACTCAGAATTGAATAAACACTGAGGATTTTACTATGTAGATTGGAGTCCCAGAGATTTAAAAATGGGTGTGAAGTGGTGGTCCGTGGCATATCCAAGTAATGTAGGTGTCCTTGAAATGAAAAAGTTTGAGAATCATAAAAGAAATGAGGCATAATACCTCATAGACGGCACTTAGTTCCTGGAAGAATGCCTTGGCCCCAGCCAGCAGAGAGGGGCAGTTGGGACAGAGCACCAGGTAGGCCACATCCCTCTGGCCACCATAAGGCTCCAGCAGCAGCTTCTCCCAGAAGGGCAACGCAAAGGGGGACAGAGCCATGAAGTCTCGCTCACGGTCATAACCCAGCAACAGTGGAGGGATGGGAAGGGGCTCTGGAGACTCCTCCGAACCTTGAAGAAAGAGAGGTGAGAAATAGGACATGGTTAGTGGGCCACAGTCTAATAAGATGGGCCACTTTAATATCAAGCAACCACCAGTGTCATTTTATAGTGGATCAAATATATTTTCTTGCATGCATACATAGTGCTGCTTTAATATCAGTGCAGGTGGCCAGGCAGACTCCAAGTATTCGATTTTATATAATTTATTATCTTATTTTATTTATCCTTATCTTGCTACTGGTCTCGTCTAGCCAGACGATCACAGATGTCTGCCTACTCATAAGTCCAGGGAAATCTAAATTCATTGACGGCGAAGAAAACTAGTGCTAACAAACTTACCGTACACAGTACACCCATTGCTTTATGGCGCCATCCCAATATAAATGATAGCAATAAGGTCTTCGCATTGGTTCTGTGATATTGTTATTTTCAACATTTCAGAGGGTTTTCCACCCAACTTTAGCCCATTCGTTAAAATTGGATGTCACCAGACAAAATATAATTTGGGAGAGATGTCTGATCCTCTGGCTATACCTACTTATCTTGTGTCTCTCTCTATCTAGTTACAGTAGATCTTAAGGCCGTGAAGTGAACCGGTGAGGGATATGACTCACCATACGAGCCTCTCCCTGCCATCTTGTGGAACTGCTGCCATGTGAGTGGTCCTTGCACGTGTTGGATGTTGTCCCATGTCCTTCCTGTTCTCTTCTTTTGAATGGCGTCCTGCAGGAACGGCTGCAGCGAAAGCAGCATGCGCACCACGTCCTGCGACGACAGCATGCTCATGTCCATCACTGCAGAGGGGAACACAAACGCACACGCACACACACACACACACACACACGCACACGCACACGTGCACGTGCACACGCACGCACGCACACACACACACACACACACACACACACACACACACGCACACACACACACACACACACGCACACACACACACACACACACACACACACATGGACAAAGCACACATCAATACACAATTTTGACGTCACACAACAGGCCATAACTAACAAAAAGACATAACATTATTTTTAAAACCCCAATCAATAAAAAAGAAATACTGGAATATCAAGAATGTTAATTAAGTTAAATTTGATCATAAGAAAACATGCTCTTTCATTGTAAAGATTTGTATTGAAGTGAGTGATTACAAATGCCAGATCTATACTCTACTTCTACTCACTAACACTATCACAATCTCAATGGAATGTTGAATTCAATGTCATATACAGTAGATAAATAAATCCCACCTTCCCACCTTCCAAAGCATGCTTTGATTTTCTTATCTGGCATGTGAATTCAGTATTTCTATACCAAAGTCTAGTATCTGAAGACATTGTCATGTGCCAATAATAGCAGATCTACAAGCTCACAACACATCGCAGTGCGCCACATTCTGAGCTTTTAGATCTGCTATTATTCGACGCACGACACCATCGCACAGCAGCGGAGTAAAACATTTGGCACGAATCACACGCTCCTTACCATTAGTGTGAGGCCAGGAGTGAAGCGCAGTGCTCCTCACAACGGCTGGATCCACCTTCCCTCCAGCAGGGTTATCCACATACTGAAGCCCCTGCTCCAGAGCATTATAACACTCCACACAGGCATCGCTCCCATCGGCCCACTGCTTGTCAGCCATCCAGCTCTGAAGCAGCGCGCCCTTGTGGCCGCGGCAGGAACATGGCGGGGGGAGGTGAAGCGACGCTAAGGACGAGATCGGCTGGGAGCACTGTTCCTGAAGGAGGACCATGACCGACGGCGGGATTGGGGGTCCGTCCTGTGGCCGCTTGGCCTTCGGATCACCCATGGGGGGGTCACGCTGGCACAGAGCCAGCCTCCTCTCGGCCGCCCTGCCCACCTCGGAGCCCCGTCCGAAGATATCCAGCTCGTCCTCCAGGAAGAGCCCCGTGCCGTGGGCCAGCCGCCGGTTGACGATAGCGCTGAAGCCGCACATACATCGGTACTGATCCTCACAGGTGGAATCCGGGATGTAAACGCCAACGTCTGCTCCTTTGACGTTCATGTTGCAGGCACAGATGCAGCAACTGTCAAAGTTGCGGTCCTTAAAGACGTTGAGAACGGAGTCGGAGAGGAGGAGGGCCGCATACAGGCTGTGGGCCTCCGGGAGCGGGGGTCCCGGCCGGGCTAGGGGGTCCACTGAGCTAAGAGGCAGGCTGGTGGAAGGGGTCGAGGCCGGAGAGCTTAGTTCAGTACCGTCCTGCTTCACCGAGCCCTGCCCAGAGCCCGCTGTGTTCATACCCCGTGGAGTGCGAGGGGTGCGCGGGGTTGGCACGGAGAAACGAGGGGTGGCGGGAGACGGGAGGATGCCCCCCGTGGTGCCCACTGACGCAGTGTTGGCACTCATCTGGGCATATTCCTGGTCCAGGGTGTTGACACTGGGGACATTACTGTAGGATAGATGCATACAGACCCACAGAAAAGGACACACAAGAAATGATAGTCAGACAGCAAGAAGGTAAGTCATTAAAAGCTTCATTAAAAGCTTCATACAAAGCAAGTCGTTTTCTAATAATTTTTCATGAAACACCCTGCGTTTCTGGGTCGGTCACAAAGGAGCAGCAAATACAACAAGTGACCAGGTGACTCACGTGTAACCATCCCTGATGAAGGGCGCTTGCTGGAGGTGCAGGACTGAGGAGTAGTGCTCCATTTTGGGTAGGAGGGACCAAGAAGGACGGTAGTAACACTGCTCTGGGATCTTGAGTGGTGGCAGACACTGGCTAGGCAGATTGCACAGTGGGGCAAACATGGAGGAACCAATTTGTGGCTGGAGAAAGGGCACAACATAGAGAATTGAGAATTAAGTAAATAAGTAAGTAAGTAAGTAAGTAAGTAAGTATAAGTAACTAACTCTGAGGAAGTAACTGACTATACATTATTAGTGTACAAGAGTAAGTTGGTACAGTTATCAGATGTAACACTGTGGTTGAATCATTGATAATACTAGAGTATGTAAAATGTTGCATCCACCTCACCTTTGTGTCTTCAGGTTTAGGGCTGGCCAGAGATTCCTCCATCTCCATCCTGTGTTCAGTGAAGTGGGTGTAAGCCATTAAGTGCCCCAGCTGGTGTTCAGACACACCTGTGGGCGCAGGAGGCTCCTGGCTGGGCGTGTCCCGGTACGTCATAATGGGTGAGAAGGCTGGGTGCTGCTCCAGCGACGGAGGGGTTGGGAACATGCGCTGGAGGTCTGCTACTGCTGAAAGGAGAGAGAGGTGGAGAGACACAGGAAGAAAGACAGATTAGGGGTGGGGAGACATAACTTGTAGTGGTTGTTCCAAGTTCCACAGATACTGCACTGGATGTAGATTACCATCATGATGATCACTTATGATCAAATATTTTAATACCTGCTCAATGTGGTTACACTGTGCTTATTAGTTAACGTGAACTCACTTGAAGGATAAGGTACTGCCACTCTCCCCTCTTTCCCAAGCGGACGGTCTTCTGTTGACACTGGAATCTTGGTAGAGTGCTGGTTGGGGTAGGTGGTCTGAGAATCCAATTCAATCATCATTATTTAAGGACAGAATGCATTCCTGGATGTTTAGAAAATAATACTTGGGAATAGCATTATCAAATGAGATAATATTCTATATAATTAAGCTCTTAATGTGTGCATACAGTACAGTATAATATGTACCGTATGATTATCTACATATGAGACCAGAGTTGGGATCACATGCAACTATGTTGTTGTCTCACCCCTAATTCCTCTTCATCCTCATCAAAGATGTTATCCAGGTCAGAGATGTTGACCACCAGGTCTCTCTCTCTGGTTAGAGAAGGGTTGGCTTTGGTTGCTCCTTCATCTTGAGCTGTTTCATCTACAACACAGGTAGAAACATCTTGAGCTGTTTCATCTACAACACAAGTAGAAACAATGTTTTTAGAACACTGATGAAAGTATATACTGTACTATACTATACTCATTAGCGCTAGAACACTAAACTTTTGTCAAACCATACTAAACCAAACCCCTGTATAATTTACCCATATGTAATATATTCCATAAAAGATATTTCTCATCAAAATATAATATTGAAGCTAAAAGCTCTACAAGAGCTACAAGAGCTACAAGCTACAGAGCTACAAGCTCGTAGTGTGCCACTCGGTGGCGCGCTATGAGCTTGTAGATCTGCTATTTTTCAATAGCTAAAGCATAACATAATGCACCAAAGGGGGTTCCCGCCCAAAAAGGGTTAAGTAGGAAAACCAATCTAGAACTAAGAGATGAGATGAAAGACGACTCATCCCTGCAGAGTTTGGTATTTTGCAGTGTGTGATTTGTCGGGAGGGATGGAGGGGCAGTTCCGGCAGGCCATTCGGCGGATTTGATTATTAACTAGAAAGGAGAGCTCTGCGCTGCGCTTATCTCTGCTAAGCAGGGCAGCCTACCCAGAGGCCTGTGTAAGTCGCAGGTTGCAGCCATCATTCAGGACCCTAGAAGGCTGCAGAGGAAATAGTGTTTCTACAACATGTTGAGCCCTCCCCACACACACACACACACACACACAGACACACACACACACACACACACACACACACACACACACACACTACCCTGGGTAATGGACATGATGACATTCCTTGACATTCCATGCCTAACCTATTTTGGGTGCCGAGCTGAAAATGGACATGGCATCTTTCCCATCAGTCAGTGCACCATTGCTGGTTATGTCTTCTCCCTGATGGATTAGAAGAAAAGAACACGTTTAGTTACATCTCACAATGTTTACAAAACAACACCTGTAAAGTAAGGCCAGGATCAAGGTTACATCTCAATATCTTGATGGAAGCATGAGCTACATGGCACTTTACAATTTAGGAATTTAGTAGGCGCTCTTATCCAGTGATTTACAAGTGTGCCACTACTCAACAAACAATAAGGTACTGAATACTACGTAAGTAGTGTAAAGAAAACTAATGTATTTAGTGCTTCTAAAAAGCATCACACCAAGCATCGGTCTAAACAGCATGTTATCTGAATAAGATTCTTAGCATTTGTGTCCAAGCTAAAAACAAATAAGTAATAATAATAATCTAAACACATGGACAAGTAATCAAAATCGATCTGAAGAGTATAACTTTTCATTAAATGAAAAGTTATACTACAAATTTTGTACTCCATCTATCAAAGCAGGCAACAAGAGTTTGAGGTGGAGTGGATAGGTGAGTTTTCAGACTGTGGTGGAAAACAGGGAGTGAGTCTGCAGTTATAACTGCAAGGGGGAGGTCATGTCACAGCTTGGGAGCCTGGCAGGAGAAGATTCTAGGGCCAGGGTGTCAAGAAATCCGACCCAATAAAGACATTGAAATTTAAGAGATCATAGCAAATACTTCATTGAATGTATTACCTTGTTCTTCTTGCTAGGGTCTCGCCCCAGGACCTTGAGCCTCTTGGATGTGGAGAATGTGTATTCGATATCTCCCTCCTTGAAGTCATAGGGGTCATCCCCGGGCTCTCGCAACCCCTCCACCCCTGGCTGCTGGAGAAGGCCCAGGGTATGGATGTGGTCCCTAATCCTCTCCTCTGAGAGTTTAAATCGCTTCTGTGTCTGCATGTATAGTCTGTAGGAGAGGAAAATGCACATGTACAGTAATTAGTGTGATGCAGAAGCAGGTTGTCTAAGCTAAGGCAGTGGTTCTCAAGGACAAATATAATATAATATTTAGAACTCTATTCTAAGCACATAAAAATGAGTGCTCTAGTTGACGAATGATTTAATAGCCATTGCATATTATTGTGCTTTTCATAGTGCATTGTTCATTTGTATCATTATATATGCTGTCTTTGTTCTGGCTGCTTGATGCTATGTGAATAATTGTTAGAATTTCATTGTGAAGCACTTTGTAACATTGGTTTAGAAAAGTGCTAGTGTACTGTATACTGTATAAACAATGCATTACTTATGTTGCCCTTGTTATCTTTATCTACGTGTAATATAAAGAGACTAAATATATCCTCTAAACACTCTTTTTTACTCCTTTACTAACTGGATCTATGAATTATCTAATATCCTCGTGCAATACCATCCCATTTATCATACTCATAATTATAGTTCCAAGTGTGTTTCTCAGTAAAGAAGAATTTCATGCTTTAAATGTCAGGAAACTGTAGAATATTATGTTTACTTGTTAGTAAGTTAATGTATAGATAATATTTACTCAAGGATAAGAACATAAAATAAAAATCTGCCACCTCCACACATCTACATTTAGTCCCCTGGGCCCTTCCTCCAAAGGACAAATCCCAAGGTTTTGAGAAACATCTCCCTGCCCGATGTCTCTACGTTTCCTCACCTTTTTAGTGCAGCTCCCTCAGTGCCTATCTCCATCTTTACTTCCCCTAATCTATCAATTGGAAGTTCTCCGGGCCTGAAGTCAGCCTTATCAGTTCTCGGGGTCCTGAAACCTCTCCACCACCTGGTCCCGCTATCCCTCGGACCCAGTGCAGCTGAATAAAGTGCAGTCTCACTGGGCATCAACCCCAATCCAGAAACTGCATCTGGACACTGAGGCATTTCCACATGGGGATCCAAGACGTCTGGGTCCTGCATCCGGGGATGTGGGCTGAGTGTGGGGGGAAGCGGGGAGACAGGGGAGTGGAGGAGGGACTCTGGAGCTTTCCTGTCTGCTGACAGGGGTTTGGGGTACTTGCAGTTGGGCATGGCGTGTAGAGACTCCAAGGGTGCTTCCAGAGCCCCAAGACCGCCAAGTCCTCCGGAGGATTCATGTTCCATGCATGGCTCCTGGGTGATGCAAAGGCGGTGGTGGAAAGGAGTCATGGCGGGCCTCTTAGACTGTTTATCGGACTTTTCCGACTTGTCACTGGTCTTGTGCTTTGGCAAGGAGGGAGGATATATGGAGACTCCAGAAGATTGACTGGCACCGGAGCCATTTGGAGTGTTGACAGAGGAAGAGGTGGTGGTGGTTGGGTTCTGCTTCTGCTGTTTTAACCTGCAATACAACCAAGCAAAAAACAACAATACATTATGTACCGCAGCAGAGTCTGATCGAGTCTCTTTCAAGGTCATGTGCAAGTTGTCTTACTCGTGATAAATTATTTAATGTCGCACACAAGCAAAACAGTCTGCATGTTGCGAGTCAGCATTTTTTTCCCCCGCCTCGTAACAAAACATTAACTGCTAAAATGCACCTCTTGCTTCAATATCCATAGTAACAAGTGTCTCTGAATGTCTGTTTAATGTGTTAAAGACTAAAGTTAAAAACAACAGGGCTGTCCTTGAATTGTAACACGTTCACATTATAAATTAACTCTTCTCTCATGGTACACTTTTATGAATGCTTTTTTTGTGTTTAGATTTTGTGTCCAATTTTGAACCAGATTTTCTTTTTCCTTTTACCTTGTTGCTGTGGTCTGGATTAAGGGAAGCCTGTTTGTAAACTTGTAAGATGTATACATTGTGAGTAATTCTCAATGATCACAAAAATATTGTTAATTGGTTGGAATGTGAAATAAAAATGTCAGCATACAAGACATTTTCAGCAATATGCTAATTTCAACTTGGAAATATTCTGCATGTCGTCTCGACTAACTGTCGGCAGCAGGGTTATAATTTAACCCATTTTGGGCGGGAACCCCTTTTGGTGTTAGCATTTATGTTATGCTTTAGCTATTTTTGAAAAATCGAAGAACCACTGACATAGAAACATAGCTTTTTCAGAAAACTGTCAGGATGTAGAAGACATTTTTAGAATCTGATCTCAGGTCAAAATGGGTTAAATTAATTTTCTCAAAAGTGTGACATGGTTAGCAGCATGTCTATCCACGTGTTAAACCACTGCTTCTCAACATCAGGTACAGGAACCTCCATCGGTCCAAATGAACCCTTACGGGTCTGTAACTCTTGAGTTGTGTACACATTTGTACACTCTCAGGGTTAAATGAAAACAGAGGATTTCACAGTAGATTTTGGTCCCAGAGATTAACCCATTTTGGGCGGGAACCCCTTTTGGTGTTTCAAGCATTATGTTATACTTTAGCTATTGAAAAATAGCAGATCTACAAGCTCATATGAACTTGTAGGTCTGCTATTTTTGAAAAATCGTAAAAATGTGGCACAAATCTTGAATGTTTTTAACTCAGGTCTAAATGGGTTAAAATGGGAGTTATTCTTGAAACGGAAACTGTTGACAATCACTGTGCTAAACGTCTGGGGTCGTACAGTGGGAACACTACTCAACCTGGAGCAGCTGCAGGGGGCTCTTGTTCCTGGGTCGCTGAAGTCCCACGTGGTCACGCCATCGGGGACATCCTTCTTAGGCGTCACGCTGCTGGGCTGGCTCCATCTGGGAGAGCGAGCAGGCACGACCGGGGTGTTAATCATGTCACCGCACATTAACAGCAATAATGTCGTCCATTCATAAGTGCAAAAGATGTAATACAAACGAGCCTGAATGATTTATACGTGATCTTACTTGTGTTGAGGCTGGCTTAGATAACTCTGCCTCCAGGCTTGATGGATCAGCTGATTAGTCAGTTTCTTCTCAGAATGCTTTGGGCTGAGGTTGGGGACGGCCATGCTGTTGTCGTGTGTGGTGGGGACACTGGAGGCAGAGGTTACAAAGCCACTGTCCGCTGAAATGACAAGAGGATGCAGTAGATGACGTCAGTAGACAATAGGTTTTCTGCCTGAATCTACATCCTAAATAAAATATTGGCACTTGAGCTATCAGCGTGAGATTTTGTTTTTTTTATTATTATTATTATTATTAATTTATTTTTACATGTGAGGTGTTGTGAGCTTGTAGATCAGCTTTTTTCATTTGTATCACTTGCATGATAAAGTCGGACATTCATTTACGAAAGAAAAAAAAAAGTATATGAATTATGGAGATACAAGGTTTCTGCCCGACAGCAATGATATACAGTTAATCACTTTCAACCTGGCTTCTCTATTTTGGGAAAATAGCAGATCGCAACAGCTTGTATTCAGCTTACTCCAAATTATGGCGTAAGCAGTTACATTTAGCTTGCCTTGTTTTTTTTTAATATTTTTCGGAAACTGACATATCTAGTGGACAATATGTTTCTGTGTACAATACATACATTCATTTTGGATATATGCAAACAGCATTGCAACTTCTGGTAAAAAAAAGCCAGCAAGCAGCGTACGCTTGTTTAGATCTGCTGCGTTTTCCTTACTTGATTTGTTGGCAGTTTGTGTCAGTAGTCTTAATTGGTTTCAAGTTAATTTAGGGAGCTTAATTAATGTTGATCAAGTAACTAGGAGGTTTGCTAAACAGTTTCGCTGCGCTGTAAACCCCAATCATTCATCAAGGCCTACTTTCTCAGCGGAATGTTTTTACATTCCAAATTATAGTGCCTTTGATCAAGATCTCATAACAATCTTTGCAATCATGTGCACAATAACTGTAATTGTGCCATAAATACATTGTTGAACAATTATAGTGACTGTGAAGTCTGTCCTATTTTAATTATATTGTAAATGATGCAATACCACTATGGCCTGATTGTATATGTGTGTGTGTGTGTGTGTGTGTGTGTGTGTGTGTGTGTGTGTGTGTGTGTGTGTGTGTGTGTGTGTGTGTGTGTGCGTGCGTGCGTGCACTAGACACAGAGAGAGAGTAGAGAGATATTGAGACATAATGATGATGTACAGCAGTGGTTCTCAAATGGGGGTACGCAGAGGTACAGGGGGTACGTGAGATATACGCAGAGGTACGTGAGATAAAGTGGAAAATGGAAAAACTGGACACAGTTTAAAGTAAATGTGCTCAGGATGGTCTAATTTCAAGTCTTTTACTCATTTTCTTATCAATGTTATATTCTTCAATATATTGGATTATTGAAGAACTTCTCAATAAGGAGGAGAGAAAATTAAGAGTTGAACATTAATATAGATCAACATATCAGATACAGGTGATGGTATTCCTGCTGGGCATTGCTGCCTGACGCACCTCCTCCAGTGCCTTTTGAACAGGTGTGCTGTGACACCTCACTGAACACCTTTGTGGGCCTAAACGGGTCATCAGCTGGGGACCACCATTCATCAACGTTTCGCTCCTTTAACCCCAGTACGTCTCATGGTGGCGGAGCGATGGCAGGGATATCTCCCTGCCACCCCCTGCTGATGCCCTAGGTGTTTGTCCCCCAACTCTTATGCTTCCTCCTTAGCCACAGCCAGAAGCTGCCTTTCTCCGCCTCCTCAGCCAGCTCTTTCATGGCTTTCAACTCAAATATTACAAACACATCAGAAAGTTGAGCAAGACTCTAAAAACAAACCTGAACTGCTTTAGACTAACCAGACAATATATACCACTGCACACAGCCCGATTGTTTATGCATGCCATGATTTTTTCCCCATATCTCCTACTGTATTACTGTCTGGGGCCAGGCCTCACAGACAGTCATCAAACATCACATCACTTTATAAACAAGCACTGGAAATAATGGATCAAAAACAATGAAATGGCATCATTTCATAATACTTACATAATACAACATTCTTAGTTTTGACAGTTTTATTAAATTATCTTTCATTAATTAAGGTAATTTTCAAATGTGTTCATGATCTTGCCCCAGCGGTACTCTGTCCTCCGATAAAAGGACCAGATAGACCAACTAGTAGGATCACAAGGGGATCACTAAACGAACACTAATACAGTAGGTTAGGCACATTTTAAAACTGTTATTGCTTTGTACTTAGATTAGATGTATTAAAAGAATCAGGAAAAAGGGGTACTTGAAGCCAAAAAAGTGTTGAGAACCTCTGATGTAGGCTACAGCATGTGAGTTGGTACCTGAGCAGGGTTGTTCAGGCGAGGTGGGGGGGGTGAGGGGTACACCGCAGTGGTGCAGTGAGTCTCTACTGAGGCCCTGAGAAGCAGCCGCTGGTGGGGGCTGCTGTACAGGTAGGTCCCCCTGGGCGATCAGCACAAAGGCTGCTGGGTAGGTCATCCTCACACCACCTGAAAAGGTTGAGAAAGTTAAGTTTTACGAGTCAATTGTAAATGTAATGCAGTATTAATTAATATCATTCAGTCACAGAGTAATATCCTCAGTGTAATTTATAATTAAGGGTCCATTTGGTTACATTTGTACAATGTTAACAGTAACACAGAGGACTTTGCAGCCGTGTTGATTTTTAGGACTAATACTAAGACAAAAAAAAGTTTGTCGGCTACCTTTTTTCACTGACTAAAACTAAATGAAAACTAAGCTATGACGACTAAAACTAAGACATATACAGTATATAGATATTGACAACTTCGTCAACTAATAAAAACTAGACTAAAATGTTAGGAAGGGACTAGTGGACAAGAGATCCAGTATAAATAAAAGACAAGTCATTTTACACTTGGTTGTGTTGTGAGCTTGTAGATCTGCTATAAAATATTTTTTGTCGACTAAATCAACTGTAGATTTAGTCGACTAAATTCTTATGATATTTAGTCGACTAAAACTAGACTAACACTAAAACATTCCAGATAAAATATGACTAAAACTAAATTAAGTTTTATTCCAAAGACTATGACTAAACTAAAATCAAAATCAACACTGCTTCACAGTGCACTCCTTTTTTCCCCGAGCTGTAAAAGAACATAACCTCCTAGTACGTTCGCTATAATGGCCCGACCTTTTATCCACGGATATGCTCACACGCTTATCAGCTCGTTATTCAGATAAAACACCCTCTCAAACGCCTCCTCACACACTCGCCCGCTATCGTTCCACGCGCCTCAGGCTACAGTACATACAGTAGGGGGCTGTAGGCTTTCTTCTCAAGGTGTAAAAGGCACTGCTACTATTAGGCTTTGATTTCAATCAGGTCAAAACCGTCAAAATCAATGCGCCGGGGTCAGACAGTCGATGGGATCTGATTACACAGAGCTGTGTATATCTCTCCCGTGGGCCTCACCTCTCCGTATCCTCTGCTCCCGTCTTCTCTACTGCTCTCCTTTCCCTCTGATCCACTCATCCCCTCCTTTACCCCCCCTCCTCCCCGAGAGGCGTCAAAGGCCTCTGAAGAACACTGCAGCTGAAGCACACTTCAATAGCATCGCATTCACAATTACCTGGATCTCAGACTGCCTGAGAGCCTACAATGCAGACTGAGGGCTAAATCAATGCGGAGTTGTTTTTCTTGCGGTTTTCTCTCCCCGGTGTAGAATCACCAGAATCTAATGTGTTCTCTGGGTGTTCTTAAGCTGGAAGGACTTTCAGCGTGCTTTTATTGGGTACTGAGGCGGGAGAAGAGAATGACATAAAGAGTGGACCGTGTGGAAGGCTTGCTGAGCTGAAACGCGTTGGCCACGTTTTTGCGGTGTCGCTCTGTATGAGGCTAGCCGTCCGTAAGAGGATTGGTCTGTCTGTGTGATTGTCCGGTGATACTCTTGCAAACTGCTGGATCAATCAGCACCTCATTTTGTATGCTACCATTAAGTTAACTTTATACCTCAAAATGTATGTTTTCTGTATATTGTTTTAACTTTTATTGTATAGTGGAAGTCAATGGGGTTTGGAAACGTTGACCAAAATTGGAGTCATACTGTGCATATGTTACAGATGAGTCTGATGCCATAGACAGACGACTGACAGTACTAGATGTTACAGATGAGTCTGATGCCATAGAGTAGACAGACGACTGACATTACTAGCCGACACATGGCAGTCTGAGATCCACATCAGATCAGTTCCCATGTGGATCTCGAAATCTACATGATTTGATTTTTCTTAATTAATCTTTAACTAAGCCATGCTGGAATAAAGGCTTTAAAAAATGTCACAGTGCATCTTGGATCCTTAATTAAGTTCTTCTGAAGTACTTTGCAATTGTTTTTTCTGCAAAAGAAAGTCACTTCAATTCATCTAATGCTTATTAACATGAAGTAGTTTTTGGTCTAATTGTGTAATGTCGTCATGAATAACCATGTGGAGATTAATATTTCCTTGAAGCTGCAGCTTATCTTGAAGTGTTAGCATTCATTGATGCAGGAAAATGGCTTAGAATACCAGCACACAGTAATGTCCTCTGAGTGTGTGCAAAATTTATAAATTGACAGTGATGACTTTACTGTGCAAAAGCAAATTTATGCAATACAAAAACGGATATTTTTCCTGTTGCAACGTCAAGAAGCACGTTCCAGTTTTTCCATACCTACAATGACCTCCACCGCCACGTGACAGTGAGGGTCGTAGGCCTGCCCACCATCTGCTTTCTCCTTCTCCTTCTCCTTCTCCACATTCCCCTCTTTCTGGCAAAGCACCATGGGATAAAAGTAACTCCACTCCTCCATCAGCTTCCGAACCGCCGGGTCGCTCATCTTATAAGCCTGACCTGTCAGAGTGCCACTGAGACCGTAGGGACTCAGGATCACTACAGGGACAGATGGACGACATGGACGAGACGGGGAAAAGAAGGGACGGCCGGACAGATGGACAGACAAACAGATTCAGAGATTACAGTGTACAGTATAGCACAGATTGTAAGGGCTGTTCACACCAAGAACTACAACAGTAACTATTAATACACTACATAGTTCGGAAGGCACAGTCTATAACGACAACGACGTGGTGAACGATATCGCTGGGGTCACTTTCAGAGCAATTCCATGAATCATCATGTTTGCTCACATCATTATGATTATCTTTATAGTTATGATTCTTGATGTGGACAGGCCACATCTAGGATAGATTAAGCTAAAGCTGAAATCCAGGAATTGTCCCAGGTAGGACATAAAAGGTACGGAATGCAGCTTACACATTTGAACCCCAGCATGCCTATTCTGGGATGGAACATTCGCCAAAAATAGCCAATCTGCGAGCTTGTGAGCTTGTAGATCGGCTATTTTTGGTGAAGAAATCTGGTGCAGACGGAGGAAAGCGTAGTCAAAGTACAGTTGTGTGGTGTTTCTGCTTTCTCACCTTGTACTGGTGTAGTGGAGGTCTGTGCTTTCTCACCTTGTACTGGTGTAGTGGAGGTCTGTGCTTTCTCACCTTGTACTGGTGTAGTGGAGGTCTGTGCTTTCTCACCTTGTACTGGTGTAGTGGAGGTCTGTGCTTTCTCACCTTGTACTGGTGTAGTGGAGGTCTGTGCTTTCTCACCTTGTACTGGTGTAGTGGAGGTCTGTGCTTTCTCACCTTGTACTGGTGTAGTGGAGGTCTGTGCTTTCTCACCTTGTACTGGTGTAGTGGAGGTCTGTGCTTTCTCACCTTGTACTGGTGTAGTGGAGGTCTGTGCAAGGCTGATATGGTCCTCGGTGATGTGATAGGCTGGCTGGTGTTGGACGATCTCTACGCTGGTACACACATTGCTCTCCCCATGGAGGAAGAAGGTGAAAGCACATGACAGATGCTCACTGTGGAGACAAGAAAGAACAATGAATTAATTACCCATCCACCCAGTAGATAGGAAGTTATTGTGGAGGTTTTGTGTACTGTATATAGGAGCCAGGACAGTGATTCTCAATCTTTTTCATACTTGATAAAATGTTTATCACCAATGTACAGTATACTGTAAATATTTTAACTCAGATAGTGTATAGAATCAAATGGACATGGACGTAGTAAGGCTGGTTCAATTTATACAGAGTTAAAGACGCGTTAAGTGTCTACTTGGTTCCTAACTATCAACGATTTAGCCCCCTCAAGGACCCCTGGGGATCCCTCCTGGACCCCACATTCAGAACCAGTGCTATAGGCTATACACTGTCACTGTACTGTAATACAGTTTGTAAGCGATCCTGTAGAGAGAATGTGGCCTGACACTTTATGAAGCTGCAAATGTACCGCCGTCAAATATCCCAGCATATACCTGTAACTATACATTATGTATTAAATGTTTACTGTTACGAGATTCAGAGCATGCACGCTGCATTGATTGTTTGGCTGTAGAAATAGAATATGTATTCAACAGAACACATGCATGATGTGCCTGTAAAGTGCAACTGCTACTGTAAATGAATCTCTAAATGTGCATTAAGGTCTCCTCATATAGCAGAGAGAATTAACTCAGGGTCATTCTTACTAAAAAGTCTTCCTTCATAAGCTTTACTTGCATTGATCATTTTAGTCATTTTCCACATACTATAGCCCCCGTATTGCAGGTATAAATCCTCATTTGGACTTGAATGATCACGGTGGTATCATGTTTAGATACTGTAAACATCATACTATTTATTACAAGTCCGAGACATAGCTCACCATGCACTCCTTATCACATAGGGGTAATCACAGGGCCATTATTGCAATCTATACATCGCTCGGTGGGCTGGACGCCATTAACTAGCCAGATTGCTTCATTGATGTACATTTTTAATCTATAAAGCCTCTTACTGCCGTGGTTTATGTATAACAGGCTGACAATAAAGTCAGCAGGTACTGTAATCTCCGTGTGATTTCCCCGCTGTCTGTGTAATATCCTCTCCTTGCCCTGAGGAAACGGAGCTTGTGTTTGAGCCATAATGGATCATCAAATTCAATACAGTGACCAATTCCGCCAGCCACACATGGGCAGAATTAAACACAGCGCCAGGGGAGGGAGGGGAATAAATGAGATCATCCTGCAGGGCGACGCTGACCACCGCGGCCAGCAGATGGCACTGATGGCACTGAGGTATGGGAGGAGGGGGATTTCTCTGTCTAAACAAAACATAAACATTCTTGAGAAAAAACACCACAGCAGGGTGTTCCAGGGGTCTTACACACAAGTATATCAACACGCATGTATAGTGACGGAAGAAGTACTCATATTTATATATCTATACTATATATCTATACCACAATGTAGACATACACTGTAAAAGTCTGGTATTCAAAATGTACTTGAGTAAAAGTACAATAGTTGTAGTGGAGAAAATGTGCAATATTTGTGTCTGAGTGGAGTAGAAGTAATGGGAAATACTCCAGTAAAGTAACAATACCTCAAAATTGTACTTAAGTACAGTACTATGTACTACCACCGCACACAGTACATATGCTTACACATAAAGTACAGCAACACATACACTCACACAAGTGTACACAGGCACGCAACGCACATACGCACATGAGCACGCGCACACACATTTCAAGCAAAGTACTGTAGCTTACACTGACCTACTCTTATAACTCTACTCCATCATTTCAATAATTCACATTTCTACAGCGCAAAAAAAAGGTTTTCAGTGTCTTTCCCATCCAACCCCGTCCTTGTTATACGTCATAAGGCCATATGAAGTTATATATAGCTCCTAGGGGTGCCTTTGGGGAAGATACGATAAGATAGGTCTTTATAGGATAGTTACTATTGTACAGAATAGTTGAAAGTACGACCCAGGCTACCACACACACACACACACACACACACACACACACAGAGTTCCGCCCTGGTCAAATGAAAAGCAAACTTTGTTTGCTGACGCTGTAGTGGCCTGCTCATAGTGCATCACTTCTACCTGAAGCTATTTGTACTAAATTAATGGACAGGAGTTCAAGGTGCTTCAAACAGAAGAGCGTAATTACAGTGTATTTTTTCCCATGACTATAAGGTCACTTCAAAACAGAATCTCTAGATTTAGTCAAAATAAACATCCATATCATGCCATATAAAGTGCTGGCTGGCTGGCTGGCTGTCTGGCTGGCTGGCTGGCTGGCTGGCTGGCTGGCTGGCTGGCTGGCTGGCTGGCTGGCTGGCTGGCTGCCTGCCTGCCTGCCTGCCTGCCTGCGTGCCTCTTCTTCCTCTCTGAGTGTGTGCCGTTGCTATGTTTTGGAGTGAGATGACTATCCAGTAGCACGCTGGCTGATTCTATTCATATTTCAGCAGTGTGGAGGACGTGAGCTGAAAGTGTAGTGCGCTGATGAGGCACCGCACATTGAAAAGAAACTAGCTTTGACTGCGATACTTATATTAACCACTTAAGTCCTAGTAAAGTAACACTTAGTTAGCCCAGGTCAACTTGGTCTTTGGTCTCTTTTTCCCCCTCTACACCAAATATATATATTTCTTTTTAAATATTTGTTCTTGGGCTTTTATGTCTTTATTTATAGGATAGTAGTCTGACAGAAAATAGGGAGAGAGATGGGGAGCGACACGCAGCTAAGGTCGTTGGGATCGGGATTCGAACCAGGTGCCTGGAACACTATACGTCAGTGGCCCAGGCCTATCTCTTGACCAAAATGTTCTGCAAATGCCTCAAACACCCCCCAAACACCCTCCCAAGTAGGGACGTTCGGGACGAGTCGGGTTCAAGTGATTAACTATTATTCTGAGCAGTTCAATGATGACAACACTGTCAACTGGGATAGCTTAGAATTAGATTGTGGAAGCTTCCGAAAGGTTATAATCTTTAACTAAGCCAATTAGTCTAAATATGACTATGTAATAATCAGCCCACTGGGTCCATTACATTGGTACAACTCTGGTTAAGGGCAATTACTTGTGAGTGGAGCCTGAGCAACAGCGTCATACTGTAGGGCAATGATACAATACAGCTGGAAGATTGATGTTCCCTGTCCTTTTACAAAGGGCATTTTCCTGCACAGTAAGCGGGTGTGAGTGTGTGGACACACTGGGCTCCCTGCATCCTTGCGGACATCTGTGCAGTCTCTGTGCACGTGTGTGTGTGTGTGTACATGTGTGTGTGTGTGTGCGTGCGTGCGTGCGTGCGTGCGTGCGTGCGTGCGTGCGTGCGTGCGTGCGTGCAAATGCAAACATGTGTGTATGTTTTGTGTGTGCATGCATGCGTGCAGGTGTACAATGTGCGTGTGTGTGTGTGTGTGTGTGTGTGTGTGTGTGTGTGTGTGTGTGTGTGTGTGTGTGTGTGTGTGTGTGTGTGTGTGTTTTCACGCGCGTGCACGCTGTGTGTGCTGGTCTGTATGAGTGGAAGTATTAATAAATGAAGAGGAGTGATGGTTGAGACTAGCCCCAGGGCTGACAGTACTAGAGAGAGAGAGAGAGAGAGAGAGAGAGAGAGAGAGAGAGAGAGAGAGAGAAGAGGGAAAGAGAAGTGAGAGAGGGTGGGTGAGGGGTGGGAGTGGAGAAGGGGCAATGGAGATAAGGGAGAGACAAAGAGAGAGGATGGGAGAAAGAAAGAGAAGGTGTGAAGGCAAGGTAGGAAGTAGAATCTATCTATCTATCTATCCAGACAGACAGACAGACAGACAGACAGACAGACAGACAGACAGACAGACAGACAGACAGACAGACAGACAGACAGACAGACAGACAGACAGACAGACAGACAGACAGACAGACAGACAGACAGACAGACAAACAATTTAGACGCTATATTTAATATAAGACGCTCTTAATCCATATAATTATAGAAATAGTTAGATCCTGCGCGAGCAGGACTTAACACTCAGAGCGCACAGGACGGAGTTCTCCGCCCTATCAATTAGTAACGCCCAGCGCTCAAGACAGAGATTGATCAAAAGGACGGAGATTATTAGGTTGGGAGCGTAACATTCGATGTGGCGCAACAGTGGGACGTCATCGAAAATGTTCCCCCCCTGTTTAGCCCACGAGATGGAAAATCTTAAAACGTGAATAACTCTTGATCTAAAATCATTCCGTCCAATTCTAAGAAAATATTAGGCAAAGTGAGTTTATCATTGTTTAACGTTGTTTAATGCAATCAGATAGGACCTTTCTGTTTTCATGTAGGCCTATGGGCTGTCAAGGCCAGAAAGCATTTTTTGTCCACTCAGTATAGTCAGTAGGCGTTCCCGCATAACTTCCGGGTTTGATGATGTCACACACATACAGTATACGTACCCTCTAGTCACTAGAGGGTATATGTGTGTGACATCATACAATGAGGTACATTGAGGCATAGTGAGATACAATGAGGTACATTGAGGCATTGTGAGATACAATGAGGTACATTGAGACATAGTGAGGTGCAGGGAGGCATAGTGAGGTGCAGGGAGGCATAGTGAGGTGCAGGGAGGTACATTGAGGCATAGTGAGGTGCAGGGAGGCATAGTGAGGTGCAGGGAGGTACATTGAGGCATAGTGAGGTGCAGGGAGGCATAGTGAGGTGCAGGGAGGCATAGTGAGGTGCAGGGAGGCATAGTGAGGTGCAGGGAGGTAGAGGGAGGTTGCATGAAAACAAAATTATAGAATGGTGGAAGGGTGAATAATTCAGCATTACACACCCTGTGTTGAGATCACAGCTATCCTTAATGGATGACTACTGAAAGCAATTATTGCTTTTATGGTGATATCAATCAAGGGACGTGGGACTGGAGAGTGCCCCATGCACTGACACTCCATACACTGTCCAACCTGTGTGTGTGTGTGTGTGTGTGTGTGTGTGTGTGTGTGTGTGTGTGTGTGTGTGTGTGTGTGTGTGTGTGTGTGTGTGTGCGCGTGCGTGCGTGCGTGTGGCGAGTCAGTCTGTGGGTGCTCATAGTTTGAGTGTGCAAAGACATATGCTCACACGTACCTTTCCATTATACACATGCATCAAGCGTATGTACTACTGCATGCTTGAACTGCATCAGAATAAATAGTTGCCTGGTGCATGAGATTCACTGATGTTTTTAAGACATGACAACATGTGTTACCACGTGTCATTCATGCTAGGCTCTCAGGCAGCCAGTGGTGACTAGTCGGTCACTGGGGGGGTCTAGATAATATAGTCTGACATGCATAAGGGTCTACGTGCACGCACGCACGCACACACAAACACACCTTCGCTACATCATTATATTCATGCACACTTATCAACACACCAACACAATAAATATCATCATGCTCCCATGTCTAATGTCTAATGGAAAATAGAAAAGGAAGGTGAAAATGGAGCCATGCATGGGTTCTCTTTAGATATTGTAGCGTGAGAAAAGCCCAGAGACACGTGACAGAAAAAAACTGACAAACGGAACAAACAATGTGACAAATGGAATGAGAAGAAATGTAATTTCTTACAGACACCTCATGGTCTGCTAATGCTTAGATTCCATTAGCCACAACCATATGCATACTAAACAGATATGATAGGGTTCTCTCCGTGCTAGCAGGAGAAGCTGAGACGCAGGAATCTGTGAGATGATCCTCCGGCTAATCTCTTGCATGCAGCACATGTCTCCCCTATAGTGAATTATCGTAATCTGTCTGGCTGTGTGATAATGATGCTTACTAAACAATTTGGAGGCCTGTCCCTCCTAAGGAGTACTACATGTACATTAAATGCACCAGCACACGCTCAGAAAGACACTATAAAAAAAAAACCAATATAAATAATATACTGTTACATTACGTACAAGTGTCAATGTTTAACACAGAAATAGGCACAGTATAGACTGACACCTATTGCACTCCTCAAATATTTTCACACACATACAGGAATATAAACAGATGTTTACACACACGCGCGCACGCACACACACACACACACACACACACACACACACACACACACACACACACACACACACACACACACACACACACACACACACACACACACACACACAAACACTCACACACCCTATTAACACAGGGATAAGGAGAATGCAGTCAGCTTTGATGTATTATTCATTGGCCCCCAGTGGGTGGCCTTAGCCAGTATTGCTATCACAATGTTAGCCCTCAAACACTCCGGCAGCTATTTATATGGATTCACAATGAGTAGCTGCCACGCTCAAGGACACACTGTCGTTACTCTCTTCACAGGGATTAAGAAGCATAGAAGAATAACGCTGTCTATTCCAATTCTGCTTTTTGGATTTATTGTTAAATTACTGAAAAAATTACAATCCCCAGAAATGCAGTCAATGGAACCGTGGGCCTTACAAATTCTGCCGAATGGAAAAGAATGAGCCATTGACTAGATACGTCAACATGAGAAGCCGATGACTTTTCCCTTCTTCATTTTTAGCTATAATTGCTCCAAAAGAACAAGTCTGGTGTGCTGTTACCGAGATGTATCACCTGCATTCTATTGATCCATGTCTCTCTCTTTTCTCGAAAGGATTATGTACCTTTAAATATGTGTCCCTTTGCTTTTTGTTGGCCAGTAAATGGTCTTGTTAACCACATGGACCCCGGTCAATGAAGTATATAGGGTTTTAGTTAGCCTTAAACCTTGTAAACTAAGCGGTTAAAGAGCAGAATATCCCTTTACATTGCATTAATATCCCTAATATATCTACGACGGGGGACGCGTTCATGAGCTAAAACCAATTGAATGGTGGCATTTCTGAGCCATACAAATTTGGACTTGATAAAGCTCAAGTGCTTTATCACTTGAGCAATGCATTTTGTACGATCATGAATGATATGCACACAGAAAATGCTTGAAAATCCATTTGAATGAGAATAAATCAGATTCCAGAACGTTCTGGGGAAACCTTGCTGCACTGTATTTACAATTAGGCATTTAGCAGACGCTCTTAAGCAAGAACAAAAAGCATGACAATACATCATAAAAAAGTATTTATCATGAATCATACGTAAGCTAAGAACGTAACAGTGGAATATCTATATAATGAAACTATGCATATATACTTTATAGTGATATAAATGCTATAAGTCTAAGTCTGCATAAAATGCTATACCTAACCTAAACCGACGCTCTATACAGAGCAGCAGTTGTGGAAAGTAACAAAGTACATTTACTCAAGCACTGTACTTAAGTACAATTTTGAGGTATTTGTACTTTACTTGAGTATTTCCAATTTCCTATACTTCTACTCCACTACAACTTGGATCCAGATATTGTAATTTTACTCTACAATTATTTGAAAACTTTAGTCACTAGTTGCTTTGTAGGTTCTAGATTCTTTCTAGATTCATTCAGTAAACATTTACGGATGTTAATAAACAGTTTGTTCATGATTATTACTCATCTACAAACTGCTTATAGATGTTTATAAATGCTTTATTGTAATCGTTATTGTAAAGTGCTACCGATTATCTTTTATTATTTGTAGATTATTATTATTACAATACAAAGCATACATAAACAACTTTCGTTGAAAATGGCCGATCTACAAGCTCTCACGATGCGACACATTGTGAGCTTGTAGATCCGCTATTTTCTAAAGATTCTTATACCATTTATAAACTTGAAATTGGCCATTCTGCATAATGAGTACTTACTTTCTATTCGTACATTAAGTACTCACGCACTCACGCACACACACACACGCACGCACACACACGCACGCACGCACGCACGCACGCACGCACGCACGCACGCACGCACGCACGCACACACAGGTACGTGCACTGTGCACATTACCAGCTCCCTTCTGCTCTAACAAAGCTCACTCCTGAAATACTGACTCAATTACTGTGTGCCTTTAGTGCTGTCAGCCAGCCAGTCAAGCATTAATTTCATCAGCCTGTCAGCAAGAGTCTTAACTGTCAGCCAGTATAAACTCGCAACAGGCAGTTAGTCAAGTTGGTCGGACAATCCTGCAATCAGTCACCCAGTCACTAAGCCAGGAAGACATTCAGTCAGCCTGTTAATTAGACACTTTTATACAGTGAGACAGTCACCACATCAGCTTAGTCATTAAAACTAAAAACATCCTATAATTGATATCAGGGCCAATATCATCTCCTTCCTTCCTCCCATCTTTCCTTTTTTTGATTGATTGATCGATATCTTTATTGATCATGAAATAAAAAGCATATGTCATGTAACGTACATCCTCCATGATCAAAAGGATAACGCAAACAGCTCCTTCCCATTCCTTAGTATGAGGTGTGTACAGTATGTACATTAGCAATGCTGTTGGGTGCATAAAATGTATAGAGTTCACGATGTGAACAAGTCTCTGAGTGAATGCGTGGGTGTACCTACAAACTGACGGAGCTGGTGAACTATCACCCGGGTGTGATAGGCACTAACCAAAGGGATGACAGATACAGCATAAATAAAATAAAATAAAATAAAATAAAATAAAATAAAATAAAATAAAATAAAATAAAATAAAATAAAATAAAATAAAATAAAATAAAGGATTTATGTGTGTGTGTGTGTGCGTGTGTGTGTCTACACACACGCGCGCACACACACACACACACACACACACACACACACACATACATTGTAATCCTTATGTAGCTTGTCATGACCTTAAATTGTGACCTGACATGCAATGATCCGTTGACTAGGTCAGTGACTGCTAATATTTTAATGTTGTTGTTATCTCTGCAGCCATACTGTAGTTTGTAGTAGGAGGTTAAAGGAGAGGAAATATATCTATGAAATACCATAACATACTATTCATAATTCACATGGATGTCAACACACTACTGTACAGTGTACACACCACTCTGCCACGTTATAAAACATTCTTCTGTGCATAGACATAATCTGATTATGCACATAATTTGTACAGCGCGTCTGGAAAATAAATATACAAACAAACATAGTATATACAATACTGCTCACTCAATAAAACTAAAAAGACAAAAAATGCTTGTCATTTATGGAGGAGAGCTCATATAAAACTTGGCCTCAGTATCTGATGAATGTAGTCAGTGCAAATGAATGGGGAGGTAAGTGTACTTGTACATGCTCAACGTATTACATTGAGCTGACTGGGGTTTAAGTCATGCATATTGTAGTTGCAGAGGAAGATAGACTCCAATGGAATTATTCAGCTCTCTTTGGTAATACTTAATTTACTACCCCCTCCTACCGCTCTCCCTCTCTCCCTCCTTCTCCCTCCCTCCCTCTCCCTCCCTCTCTCTCTCTCTCTCTCTCTCTCTCTCTCCCCCCCGTTGGTGTCTGATGCAATCCGTTACCAACCCAGAGTGTTTCTCTCCTTCAGACACAAAGACACAGGCAGCGTGGCGCTTCAGAGAGGAGGATAGAAGGGGAGGAGAGGAGGGGAAGAGGTGGGTATCTTCTCCTAGATGTGCCAATCCTCCCCATGCCCAAGAGGCACAGCAGAGATAAACACCAGAGAAGTCTGACAAAGGCGCACGAGCCGGCATGGGTATGGGGGCACGCACACGCACACGCACACACACACACACACACACACACACACACACACACACACACACTCTGCAGTGCCCCCTATTGGACTAAAAGGCATGGGAATAGCTGCACTGATTGGGTAGTGAAACAGAGAGACAAAGGAAACGGTTGAAGCTGAAGGTCTCAGCTCACATCTAACTGAGTGGAGTCCTGCGGTGTGGCATGAAAACGCTGCCATCCTCTGGGCTCTGAGGACTGACCCTGTCACTCGTGCACCGCGGTCATCACGGGCTCATGTGAAGACTGTGTGGTGTTATGTGGTGCGAGCTGTGTTGCGTCGTGTTGTGCCGGTGTGCAGTGTGGTAGTGCTGGCGTGTGTGTTGTTGGCGACAAGGAGAGAGAGAGAGAGAGAGAGAGAGAGAGAGAGAGAGCGCTTGCATGCTCTCATGCATCTGTGATGTGAAGAATTTTTATGTGTGTGGGAAGCTCATCATTTACATAAATTATGCTGTTCAACTGGCCCAGGTGTCCAAACAGTGGATGTACAGTAAGCTATTAATCCATTTTGGGCGGGAACCCCTTTTGGTGTTAGCTAGTGAAAATAGCAGATCTACAAGCTCGTAGCTTGTAAGTCTTGTAAGTCTTGTAAGTCTGCTATTTTTGAAAAATCGAAGAACGACTGACATAGAAAAACTGTCATTTTCAAACAGACATTTTTAGAATCTGATCTCAGGTCAGAATGGGATAGAATATATACATGTATATATGTACAGCTACGGTATATAAAATGTAATAGGAATGTCTCTCCTTTTCCCTCCCATTCTAACCCCTTGAGCTGTGCTCAATAATTCACACGCAGAAGGAGTCTGGGGCAGAACAGCAGGGGGTCTACGAGCTGATGATGTTACTCAGACAAAGCTGTCAAACTCCAGCGGAATCAGGGACAATACAAACGGGTTGGAGACCCCCTTACACACACACAGACTCTGTTGCTCATACAAAGACCCCCTTACACACACACACACACACACACACACACACACACACACACACACAGAGACCCCTTTACATACACACAGACCAATTTACACACACACAGACAGACATAGATCACTTTACACATACAGTACAGAGACCCCCTGGCGCACACATGATTTCGGACAATGTTTTTATGTGCGCGGGTCACTCACTTGCAAACCCTCAAGTTTGAACCTGGATAAGTCATGGGTCCTCTGGGAAACCCCTCTGTGTAAACCCACAACAGTTTGGATGACATAGTGCACAAGCGTGCATGTGTGCAAAAACTGCATGCACAAACAAACGTTAAATGTATCGCCGCACATCACAGGTTTACAGGTGCAAAAACATGCATGAAATTCTTCCTACAAGCTCCCGTCGTCTGCCGTTTTAAGAGAAAGCGTAAAGAATAGAGAAAGACAAACAGGGGGAAAAAAACAGTGCAGAGAGTAAGAATGACCTGTCACCTGAGGGTGCGGGGACTCGCACTGAATTTCTTGAAGATGGAATGCCGTGATTTCCCTCCCCTAAAACATGATTATCAGGTATGATCATACTAACTAGGAGAATAAATCTTAAAATTGTGTTTTTATGTGGCCACATCCACCAGTTAAAGGTGTAGGGAAACGGAAATGGTGGGCATTTTATTTAGACGTTTCAGACCGTTTCAGCTCGAAACACGCACGCACGGTACTTTGTACAGCGTCGCAGTACAAAGGCACAAATTCAATCCGAAATGTGGATAGCAGAAAATCCACCAAGCACAGTGATTGTGGAATCCGACTTATGGAGGTTTGAAAATCCTCCTTTCAACTGGTTTGCACTGAGATTATACTTGCAATCCCATAGTTGGAATGGTGGGGCGTTGCTATACGAACCGGACAAAATGTTAAAAGCTTCCGTAGGCCTCAACCATTATAGACGGAGTATACGTTGGGTTGGGGACATGTATATATACAGACCTGGGATATGACGCCGCCTAGCGTCGACGTCTGTATATATACTGTACGTAAGTAGCATGTGTGAAACTAGGGGTTTTTCACGATTCTGAATCCATTCCAAGCATTAGTTTTGCACGAAAATCACTTCTTGGCCTAAAAACGTCCATAGCTGTCATAACAAATGTGATGAGGTCAGCACATTTGGGCACATTTGGGTAAGTGTCTATGGCCCGAATTTAGGCCAAGGAGTGTTTTTAGTGCAAAACTAATGCTTGGAAAGGATTCAGAATCCTGAAAAAACCCTAGTTTGACATCTCACATGCTACTTAAAGTATGATGAAATGTTGCCTTATAATGGTTGTCTATGGTGTGGTATACAAAAATGGCCATAACTATTTTTCGCAATGTTTCCGGCAGAGCAGACCTCTCATTCTGTGGACCTTAATGACCAAATTAATAGAAAAAACACAAATAAAAAGTATATGTGATGACATCACAGGTTAATCTCTATTCCTTGAGCTTTTGGGCCTGTGGCTCCCCGGCTATTATAGTTCCAAGGGAAGTCAAAGAGGGTCAAGTCACTGCAACCCCTCTGTCTTAATAGGGAGACAAGGGAGAGGTCTCACTCACTGTTTGAACTGTTGCCATCAGTACAGAGTGATCAAGTCCAAGACCAACAGATTCAGTAACAGCTTCTATCCCACAGCGGTAGTTGCACTCAATGCTGCTAAAAAATGATCTGTTGCTGCGACACTTTTAGTTTTTTTTTTAATCTGCTATCTTAAAGTACAATAAGGGTTTGTTGTGCGATAACAGATGAAATTACATGTGTGTGCATTAGTGCTGCTGGGGTTGTGCAATAACAAGAAGTCATGTGTGTTTTGTTTTAGCTTGTATACAGTATGTTGTTTTGTGATATAATGCACTGATTGGTTGGCACTTTTAATTTCGTTGTACACATTGCAATGACAAATAAAGATCTATCTATCTATCATCGTGTCAGATAGACTATTTTTGACAAAGGTTGAAAGAAAGAAAGAAAGAAAGAAATAAAGAAAAAGAAAGAAAGAAAGAAAGACCCACACCTCCCTGTCTGTCTGTCTGTGTGTGTGTGTGTGTGTGTGTGTGTGTGTGTGTGTGTGTGTGTGTGTGTGTGTGTGTGTGTGTGTGTGTGTGTGTGTGTGTGTGTGTGTGTGTGTCTGGAGCTAATTTTGCAAATCACTAGAGCAATGCATGACTGCCAGCTTTCTTGTGCAAGCTGCCAATAATAGACCAATATAGCGCAGCGATAGTACAGGTAGGCATGGTAGGCAGGAGGTATACTGTACATGCACTCAGCCTCACCTCCACATTCACATTTGCTAACAAGTTCATTCATACATACACCCATGACAGCCAGACGGTCTCTCAACATTCAACAAGCTAAAACAAACACCCTCAATCTAATGGTTCATTCAGGAAGTCTTTTTAAGCAGAACACTGTTCACTTCATGTTCGGCATTGGTCACAGCTCTGTTCCTGCAGCTGTCTGTGTTCAAACTCCTTCCTAGTCCCCAGCCAGCCTCCTCCTCTGTATGATTCTGTGGATTGTATGATGTTATATCTTTGTATCTTAATGTATGCCTTTGAAGGGCTCAATATTTAAATGTTTATGTTTCTGTGGGTTGTATGTTAATCTGTGTATGAACTTATGCCCTTGACGCGTTTGATATTAATGCAATAACGCTGTATCTTATGCACTGCTTCTGGGGGGTTTGTGATCTCAGATTCTGTGTCATGCTTGCACAGACAATCTGTATCACAGGAGCAGAGTCACACCGCCAAACTGAATGCACTAGCATTGCAATAAATGGTTAAAATGACTAACTAACTGAAATAATCATATCTACATGATACTTTTACTCGTGGAAAAGGAAGAGGTTGACTCTGGTTGAGGAAGGAGATCTCTGGATGAAAACTGACCAGACGGAAGAGCAGACAGACTTTCGCTTTAACGTAGTTGTGGATAAGTTATTTTTCTTTCTTTCTTTTTTTCCCCCAATATTATTTTAGTCGTCCGAAAGACAGACTTTTGAGGATAGCAAATCCAGATAAAACTATACAATATATATAGTCACACACAGAAATAGTACACACACACACACACACACACACACACACACACACACACACACACACACACACACACACACACACACACACACACACACACACACTTTGTTTTTACCTATACGCATTTACCTATACGTTTGATATTGGTACCACTTCAAATAGAGCACAACATTTTAGTCAAGTATAGTAAAGTTTAGTAGTTTTGGAGCCAAACTCATCCTCAATACGCTTCCTATGTGCGACACAGTCACGTACACTCTCAGTCAGTTCCCTACAAATGTCTGCGGGACAGAAATTGAACAGCATAACATGATATTACTAAGGCACACAGATAAGTAAGTTAAGTAGCTTATATTGATTCATACAGATATCGCTACACAGCAAAATCCAAAGTGATTATTTAACTCTGAGAATGTAACATTTTCAGTGTTAAATTAACACTGTGTATTGTTACATTCCTCATGATTTGCCTTCATGGTTCAATTCAGATAACATCTCCAGACAGAGATTACAAAACTGTAACTAAATGGTTTTAATGTGGTCTGATAACAGTTGTCTGATATTAACTGTATTAAAAAAAATCCTTGAATTATTTATTTGTGGTTTCTCTTGGCTAATTGGTTCCCTTGAAGCTGTCAGTCTGTATTTTCACTGTTTAATTAATGCTGTGTCAGCGTGAGACATGAACCATCAAATAAAAGACTGTGAGACCATAGACATAGACAGAATGTATCTAGAACTGACATTCCTATAGGGTGCAAGAGTTAATCGAACTAATCGATTTAATAAATTATGAAAACCAACCGGTAAATGTAATCAAATAATTGACAAACAATTGATCCAATTATGTCATCCAAGTAATGTGTCATTCTAAGTTGAAAAATTATAATTTTTATTTGATTGATATTATATAAAAAATATTCTATTCATAGGAACACTTCATCAGTGTCAAACACGGAAGTGGAATCTATCAATCTATCTATAGGTACTTCTGGAGGACTTTTTGACTGGGATATCAGTCCAACATTCAGATGTCCTGAATCTCTGCTCATTAGGATAATCCCAGTCTCCCAGAACCTTTTGATCATTGGCCCGATTGACAGCCAATGAGATGCTGCAATTCATTTCCATGCTCAGGGGGGGGCAGGTGCTCAAGTGAAACAAAAGGGCACCTTAAATGTAAAAAAATAAACATTTCTCTAACACACACACACACACACACACACACACACACACACACACACACACACACACAGAGCTGTATCCAGTACTTGCCAGATGGAGGGGTCCAATTGCTACCGGCTCACATGAAAAAAAATAGGGTTTTTCCGATTATGAAGTCGTTATTTTCGGGTCAAAAACGGGTCTGCACAGCAGAAATAGCCTAGTGCAAATCATTTTTGATGAGCCTGCTCACTGGTCATTTTAACTTTTTTCGATATTGGCATATTGCCTATGGTAGTATGGTAAATACCATAATAACATAAACACATCAATTTAACTTGAACAACCAATGTCAATTTGAAGCATTCCCTGCTGAGAGAGAGAGAGAGACGCGTCTCTATCGCACGTTAAAGAGAGAGGGGGGGGGGGTCGCGTTAGAATCAAGCTAAGCGTACGTTCGTTCCATATAAATGACAGATCAACATCGCTCATGGGGCTTCTGCAGGCATGATGCCCCATGCACCTAGTAGATCTCTCGTTTCGCTCACTTCCCCCTCCGAGTCAGCGGCCGCATGGACATGGTCCAAGTGCCTGGGTGGTTTTATTTATGGTTACCTGGCTGGCTGCTTGTGGTCACGACCGTCCAACCTTTTGGACCGGGTCCGTCATTCGTCAGAATGTAAGAAGTCAAAAGCCCTTTCTGCGAAATTCTGCCCTGTGCACTGTGCAGAGTGCGCACGCGTTCACGTTGAGTGAGAGTGAACGGAGGCGGAGGCGTGGAGGGAGGGGCACGATGCCTCCCGTGTGGGGGTGTGTGTGTGTGTGTGTGTGGACAGTCTCACACACATACAACATCATGACAAATATATAAATAAATATATTATAAGCTTTTAATCCAGAATTGATCGATGTCACCATGGGCCACATACTATACATTATAATACACATACAAATAATACAAAACAAGTGTACCAAATGGACGTGACAAAAGGGCATGTTGGTCCAGAGAGGGCCACTAGGAGGTGCTCAAGCACCCCTTGGCGTCTACGTATGCACGCCCCTTGGTGTGAACACAAAGCATGTAACAATTTGAAATTGTTACATGCTTTGTGTTCACACCATCTTGCATTAAACAACCAAAATGTGTATACAAATGACACGCAGCCATACAGGCCATTCAGAACATTTCTAGGGAAAATCACACCATTGCCACAGAGACAACAAAGGAGCAACAGCAGCTTCAATTTAAAACAGTTATGAAAACGGTGGAAACAGTAGGATCATCTCAATTAGCCCTTCACTAAGTCCCTCCCCAACCCATCCTTGTCCAATAGGCACGTTAGCAGCGAAGAAAGCTTGACCTGCATAGCAACCGTTGCTAAACTATTTGGATTGGCATTGGACAATCGCTTTTTGGGGTGGGATTTAGTGAAGGGCTAATTAGGCCTACATGTGTTCATCACGGCTGCTTACACAACATAATATAGCCATAAACTCACACACACACACACTCATAGTTCAAGATTTTGCTTATGACTAGCATCGAAGGCCAAATCAATCAACTACATCTCATGGAATGTTAAAGGTCTCGCTCTCAACAGCCCAGATAAGCGTCGGAAAAGGCTTCATGCATTTAATAACAACCAGGTTATCCCGCCCGGTCTAATGGCATTACTTCACTGAAGATGCTTTCACTATTATATGCATAGAAACAAGTGTCATCAGGTCTCCCAGCAAGGTAGGTGGCTGTGAGCACAGAAGTAGGTACAGTACTTATATTATATGATATGACCTACCTACAGTACGGTATACCTCTATGTCTATGAGAACCACGATGGCTAGCAACAAGTTGAGCTGCTGCCATCGTGTCCATACTCTGCCTAGCCTGTCACAATCACCTTTTTCATACAGCCTGGCGCACGCACGCACACACACACACACACACACACACACACACACACACACACACACACACACACACACACACACACACACACACACACACACACACACACACACACACACACACACACACACACACACACACACACACACACACACACACACACACACACACACACACACACACACACAGTGCTGTGAGCCCTTCACTCAGCTCTATAGTCTCACACTTCACCACCATTCACTGCCTTGACTTTCAATAGTTGTCATGCTTGGCCAGTCTGGCAGCTCCGCACACGCACACACACACACACACACACACACGCGCCAGCGGGAGTCATGTCACTCGCAGCCAGAGGTGTCATCGGCATATCCAGGAGAGAAGATGAAGCTGACAACACATGGAAGCCTTTCTCTCTCTCTCTCTCTCTCTCACACACACACACACACGTGCATGCGTGCGTGCGTGCGTGCGTGGGTGCGTGGTGGACAGGGTACTACTACTTACGTGGTGCGCAGGGACTTTTCTTCCAGCTCGTGAGGTTTGAAGAACCATTTCCCGATTCTTACAAAGTCCTTATCCATCAGACACCTGAGAAAAGTGTACAGAAAACAGAGAATGAAGACCACAAGGAATGTTGTTCCCAGCACACCATGCGTATCGAAGGCTTTTAATTCTCTTGTTAGGTGGAGCCAATCAAATAACAATATACAAATAAATAAGCTGTGCATATAGAGCACCAAAGTCTGACGTCAATATCGGTAGAGGGTCCACGGGTTCATGTACTTTATATTTGCATTGTAATCCCCATAGGAGGATTTTAGATCGCCTCATATAAGAACTGTGTTTGAAAGATAAACATGCAATCCCGGCTGTTTCACTCATATGGATATGAAGAATCAACTGGGGTGTTCACATAAGCCTGAGTAGACGATAAGATGGCCAACGGTTAAAAAAGAAGAAGAAAGAAAAACGCATGGCTCAATGCCTTGGAGGCAAAGCATTTTTTCTAGTTAGATGGAGGATAACGTGGGGTCAATGGGTTGTATTTAGTCTCTGTATTAGTCATGGATGTGTTTAGGTCATGACATAATTTAGACCAATCAGAGCATCGTCTCCCATTCCCCTTAAGAGCCAGGTGTACCTGCTCCTGGTGCATTGTTATTTCGGCAGGTTGGAGGAGACGCAGGCGGATTTCTGCTGAGGAAACGGATCTGCAGTCAACAGACTTGCACGAACTGAAAGCGTGCGACCATCTACGTGAGCAACATTAATAATGTGTGTGAAGATGTCAGGAGATCTGGTGGGGGGGGGGGGGGGGGGGGGGGGTTGGAGATAAAAGCCTCCAACTCACAGAAAGGAGAGGTGGACCACATAACCTATGAAGTGCTGTGAACTTGTTGATCTGCAATTTATGAATAGAAATCTAAAATGACACATACGCTTTCCCGGTTTTGATGGATTCAAGTAGTATGACAGGTGCTCTGTGCGATGGAACCCCAAATGTCATAAGAACTGTATGTTGAGCACTGCAGAAACACAAAATTATTATTATTATTTTTTTAACCCTGTACAGTAGTGGCAAACCACTAACTACACTTTAGAAACAAGACCCAAAACAACACAATCACCAATATTTACAAGCGACTTACAGGAAAAACAAGCCCAAAGTCGCTTATAATAATAAGCAGACTTCTCTGCTTGGCCAGGCTCAGCAGACAGACAACCTCCAGTATATAGTCTCAACATTTTTGGTGCAACTTCTTCACCCACTTACAGATGCTCCTCATGCTGTAAAAGCAGTTATTCGCCAAATGCCAGGCAGCCTTGCCTTCTATTTCCCATGGCCACTGCTCTCATTCAACATTAATAACACAACAGCCAGCTTGTCTTTTCCTGTCTGGGAGTAGACATTACATCCAACCAGCCTCTCACAGACCTACAACAATCCCGTAATAACATTAAATAAATAATGTTCCAAAAAGATTTGATGAACAACAAAACACAATGTGTCTGTGCGTGCGTGTGTGCTTGCGTGCATGCTTGTGTGATTCATTTTATTTATTTAATATGTTGTTATGAAATAAGGTCAAACGTTATCACATGAATCATGTGAAATTGCAAGCCAGGTATCTGGTTCCTCAGCCATGCTGTACTCATTTAATGTCCCAAGGCATGCAAAACAGCCACAGCAGCAATATTCACTGGCCAGTGAGCCCTCTAGATACAGTGAATGATGCCTGGCATCATTGTCCTTACAGCCTGCTTGAGAAACTCCTATCAGGTGAAGATTATAATTCTGCTTTTTTTCTTCCCCCAAATCTGCTTGTTGTGGCGTCTGTAGCTGTAAATATCTGTGTCACGTTCCCCCACTTACTAAAATCACACCGCTGACTCCAGAGAAAAGATGCCACAGTCATTTGTCCTGTCCATCCTCACTGCTCTAGTGAATTATAAGACATTTGTCATCTCTCAACCAACCGTCTGCCAAGGATATTCTATAAATACACACTGTACCACTTACTGGAGTAGCACTCTCACACCTTGTGCATCATCCCACATCGTTACTGGGGTCTATATTGGAAAGCACCAGTTAACGATGTAATGTCCCCCATTTCACGACATAATGCTGACCTGCTCACCAGCTCCGTAAGTTCCTCCTTAGATGATACTACAGTATTTATTTGTCCTCTGAACCCAGCTCCCTCATCTCCATGCTGCACACGATAGGCTACTCACCAGCCTCCTACACTTTACACCAACTAGAAAGTTGTGCTCAGTAGAGTGAAAACCACTGCCATTGCTCTAACTAACTCCATCCGTCTTTCTGTCTGCCTGTCTGGGGCATATAGGTTGACATTGTTTTGGAGTTCGAAACGTCATAGTATTGAGGGGCAAGGACTGTCATTACATCGTTGTTAGGGTGTAAACAGAGTGACAAATATTTGAACAGTAATCCCATTGAACAGTATAGTGTGGCATGTTGCCATCACTATAGGACAAACATGGGGTTACAACATTATACCCTAATACACTGCAATAATGTGTGCTGCAGGCAGCCCTCCCAGCTCTTATCTGATTCTGAGTATCCCACGCATAATAGTGGACTGATTTGTCTCAGCTTGGACTGAGTTCGAGTGTGTGTGTGTGTGTGTGTGTGTGTGTGTGTGTGTGTGTGTGTGTGTGTGTGTGTGTGTGTGCGTGCCTGCGTGCATGCGTGCGTGCGGGCGTGCCTGTGTGCGTGTGTGTTTGGGGGGGGGGGGGGGAGTACACATACTGTACATTGAGGTGTATGTGAATGAAGGAGAGATTGAATTTGAACCTTCCAGTGTTGAGAGTTATAAGGGAAGCAAGCTTCAAGGTAATAGGAAGGTTAATTCAGTCTGCCCCCTATGATGATCATTGATGCTTAACTTAATCGAGAACAAATATGTGCTGCTTCATTTAACAGATGGGCTTTGCTATGACTCAGAAAGGAGTGCTGCTTGAGCCACCGATTCAGAAGTCAAGATTATAATTTAATTTAGAGCTATAGGCAGTTAGTAGATGTTTTTTTTTTCTAAGGTAAGGCAATTTAAGGCCTTCACACACTGGGGCTTGACAAATAAATTAAATGCTCACCGGTGAATATTTCGCATCCAAATGATTCAAAATAGTTGATGCCTAATTCATACAGGTTGCCTTTTTTTATTCACAGTGCAGAATCCCAAATGACACACCACCATATATGGCTATCAGTCCGTCACGCCTCGTGACATGCTCCATATATGGCCGTCTCCATATATGAAGATAACGACACTGACCTCATCAAACCCTGGATAGCCATACATGGAGAAGACTGGATCATCACCTAGATCTGCATATATGGAGCCGGCCAGCAACTCTACATCTGACCTCAAACCTCAAACAATTAGATCTCCATATATGGAGATTAGATCCATATATGGAGCTGACCTGTTCTGACATTCCATACTGTATGTTGATGGTTCCCCACACGTCCTTCCTCTTCGATGTCTCCCTTTTGACTGATATCTGTCCATTCAAACTCTAGACAGGCCCGACCCCAAAGTTATTAGTGCAGCCACGCCCGGCAGCCGGCGAGTCAACAGGCCCGAAAATTAAGGCCCGGCCCTAGCTGGGCCCACATCAAACCTTGTACACTCAAGTCACAGGTGCCAAAGCGCCAGCACTCGCCCAGCAGTCTGCCGTCACAAGGGATTATAGCTCTGCTTTTAACACCATCATCCCCACCAGACAAGACGCAAAGCTCAGGGATCTATAGGCCTGCACCAGGCCATGTGCAGCTGGATACTGAGGGATCTATAGACCGATTCACAGAGGGGTGCCCTGGGCACGGCCATTACTGAGGTGTAATACATGGAGCAGGTGCTCTGTAGACCAGGTGTAGCTAATCAGTGCTGCTGCACTTAATGGTACACCTCAGTAATGGCCACACCCAGGAAACCCTCTGTGAATCGGTCTATAGGCCTGCACCTGGCCATGTTGGGCACTTTGAGCACATGCATGTGCCCATGCAGCAGCCCTTGGGCATCAGGGGCCCTTTTTTTTCTCCTTTTGGCTCCACAGACATTTCCCCCACTGTCTAAAAACAAGAAGCATGAGTCAAAACTAGACAACTGTACTTGCGCTCTGCTCACGCAACACAGGATAGGATGTTATTAGTTGTCAAAGTGCCTTAATTGGACTCTGCATGGAGGGGGGGGGGGCGTCGTCCTCCCTGAGCCAAGCTTGTGCCTGACCGCATACCTGATGCCGTCAAACCCGAGATAAAAGTCATCAGATTCTCCCATGTCGTTAAGAACAATGCCCAGGTTAGACCTAATTAGTGATGGCCAACCGTTAAAAACACAGAGCGTGCACCAGGGCGAGGTCGCTTCTCACCTTCAGGGCGTCTTACTGGTAATAGAAGAAAGAAATGTATATATATATTCATGTCCTGTGTACGTATGACACAAACAACTCAGGTAGACCTAAGCTGCGAATTATCCAAAATCCTACTAATTAATTTGACTGCTCATGTGCGGAGTTATAGAATAGAAGAAAAAAAGTTAAATAAAATATTTATTGCATGCAATGAAATAAAACTAATTGTGAGAAATAAATCTGAATTCTATTATGTTTTGTTTTGCAATAAATTGATTCTAGAGTCATTTCTTTCCGTAATGACTTCACTTACGACGGAAGTGGAACCGCGGCGATCTTCCTACCTACCAAGTAGTTAACTTGGCAAGAAAGGTTAACTTGGATATCTTAAAATTCCTGAAGCATCCTTCTAATTCTTCCATAACACAACAACTATAGGCTTACAAGAGCCGCCAGACCCCAGCTACCAGCAGCACCTGTCGGAAACAACAAGGACAAGGAGCATCGCTGCTACAGGGCCCCAGCAGTGCAGCCACCGCCGGCAGAACAACCACCGTGCCCGGGCAGTTCGGACCCAACAACCCCGGGGCAATCAGTGGATCCGACCGGAATTTTCCACAAAGTAATTTGGAAACACCACAGAGGGAAGTTTTCTGCCATGAAAACAATTCAAAATTTGCTGCGGTCGACAATGGGAGATACAAGGTTTTCCTCGCTTGCCATTCTGGACATTGAGGATGATACAACAGCAAAGCTGTCACCTGAGAAGATTGTGGAAATAATGGACACAAAAAAGGCGTTTTTCTCAGCTGTAGCCTACTGTACTGTAACGTGTGTGCGGCTGCGACTGCAAGCTCTGTGCTTGTGCGCTGAGTGCATCATTTGGAACAGTGTATGTGCTACAGTTGTGTGTGCTGCTCAGCTGAGTGCACTCACGTGTTTATTACTACTTGTGGTCTTTCTTTTCCATAGTATTTTTCAGTTTCTGTCTTTATGGTACACTTGAAAATTCAAAAAGAACACAGAAACAACGAGGCTGCTGCATTTAAACATTGGCTAAATGATTGACTAGTACACTTCACCTTGAGAGAATAAGGTACTTGAAAAACAAAGAGAGACAATTTGATAAGGTTTGGCTGCCCCTCGTCTGTTATTAAGCACTTAATGGACAGGATACCACTGATGTGGTTGACTGTAGGCTATATCATCATTTCAGATGTTGTTTTCCATGACTATTTCATCATCTTACTATTTTATTCTATCTGTCACTGAGGGTGGGAGGGATTGAGGGTTATCTTTTTGTTTGTTTTTTCTTTCATTTCTTCTTTTAGTTTTTCATAAAAAAGAAATTATACTGTACCAATTATATAATTATTTATAACCTGTTCTTAATGAAAACCTTTGACAAAATTTGACAAAAACAAATAATCAAAAATAATAATGGTAGCTGTAGTGAACCCATTTTGACCTGAGATCAAATTCTAAAAATGTCTTCTAAATCCTGACAGTTTTCTGAAAAAGCTATGTTTCTATGTCAGTCGTTTTTCTAAAATAGCAGACCTACAAGTTCATAGTGCGCCACTCGGTGGCGTGCTATGAGCTTGTAGATCTGCTATTTTTCAATAGCAAAAGCATAACATAATGCTAACACCAAAAGGGATTCCCGCCCAAAATGGTTTAACAAAGCAGGGAAGCCGGTGGCCACAGAACAAACACCACATCACCGAGCAGTGCACCCGCTGACTACTAAGAGTATCAGCTACTAAGAGGACTCCTGTATGGGCTACTGTATGGGCAGTCACCACTCCTCACGGTCAAGCATGACTAGCAGCACACACCTCCGCTGCAGGGGCTCCAAGCAACCACCGTCCCCTGCCGTCATGCCTCAAAAGCAGAATGCCAGCTAGAGGAGGTGCCATGCTATACCCTGCTAATATGGAGATGGACTTTCAGAAAACAAACCTCGTTCAAGTTCAGATGGTGGCTCAACTTAACGGTTGGTCAAACAGTGAGTGGATATTAACAAACCTCCGCCCAGAGGAATGGATGAGCTGCGCTCAGTGCGCTGCTCTCATGGCTACTTTGGAAGAAGTTATTTGGCCGGCCTCCACTCCTGGATGAAGCCAGAGAACAACTGTCTGCCAGGATGAGGGGAGTGAAAGAGAGCTTGGGGACTTACGCCGCTGACCCACGCTTACGCTGTATCTCGCATTCTTGTGACCCATCCAAGAGGAGTTGGCCCTGCATGCTTTTATGCATGGACGCCGGCCTGAGCGTCTCAGAGAGCATCATGTGCATCTGTTCGACACTTTGCAATGCAGAATGGACCATGCCCATACTAGTGCATGTACGTACCGCCAACCGGGCGCTGAGTGCCCACGTCAGCGTGAGAGTGGGATTTAGTGGGAGCTCTAAAACATCGTCCACGCTTGTGTCAAGTTATAGATTGTGTGTGTGTGTGTGTGTGTGTGTGTGTGTGTGTGTGTGTGTGTGTGTACTGTACTGTACGTGCGTGTGTTGGTAGCATCTGATGTGCGTTCCTCGCAGCACGACCAATCAAACAGATAAATTCAAACGATCTCTCCGGGGGATCTCTCTAGAAACAGTACGGGGCGTGCACGCATACACACACACAAGAACAATTTTGGCTGGTTGCCATTGGGGAAACTCTGCACTGAACGCTATGGCGCAAATGCAACGATGATGCTCTTATTTAGGTTCTGTAGAATCCATTTCTGTCTGATGTTGTTATATATATTTTTTTCATGTCAATCTCACCTGACAAGAAGGTGAATTAATCCTTTTGTCATTTCGTGAATGAACCTAGAAATGTTCTTTACTGTGAGGTTTTTTCAACTATCAAACCGTTACAAAACGCCATGTAACCAAGCCGGTGTGCTGGAACCAGCACAGTACTATAATGTAATCGTGCATCCCAGTCAGATGCATATTATACGGTCATTCCTCAGCTGCATCGTAAAGCTGATACAGGGATCCGCACTCATGTGGTTGTACACTGTAGCACAGGGGGCTGACAGGCAACTTCAATGATAAGTCTTGAGTGAGGGCCTTTCAGGGTTGTTTCTGCCAACTGGCCCACAGACAGTTTTACAGATAGAGCAGTAAACTACCTATGGCCACTGCTCATCTCCATCCTACTGGCTGACACGGTCGCTAGACAACTTCATTCTTCCTATACTTCTCACGCGCCAGTTTGAATGTGCAGAGAAAGAAGGTGACATTAAACTTGTCTTTCTCATGGAGCACATGATGAAGTACCGCTACCTTGCTGGCCATGTGCACTACAGTGCACTCGATATCTCTAACGCGGTACCTGCTGAGTGAGGATGCATGTGCTCCATGCCATAGAGGCTAAGCCAGATCTTGTCTCTCGATCGGCACCATGATGATTTCTGGAACACTGCCTCTGCTAGTCTGCTCACCAGTTTGGGGAGCAGACTGCCATAAAGATCAGGAAAGACACTTTCATGGGCATGACACTGTAACGCACATAAAACAGTAGAGCAGAGGATGTGTGTCACTGTACACTGAATTGCAGTTTGCGCCATCACTGAATCATAACTGTTTTACTCTGATAGGCTGCTGCTGTACATTTTCCAGGGTAGATTATCTAGCCATGGCGCAGACCTCCCAACAACAGTTCAGTAGAACACTGACAATTATGCTAATATTCCTTATGATACCATTGAAAATTGCATATTATACAGTAATATTAACTTAGGGGTGGGGCGATTCACTTGATTCGATACGATATTGATACCTACAGTAGGGTGCCGATTATATAAACAATATAAACCATGATAAGTTGAATCATACACTTCAAGATAATGTCAGTCTTACTGTCATAAAAAAGAAGAAAAAATATCAGACAAAACTAACCTAAAATAAAATAAATCACGATTCTTTAATCCTGGTCTCTAAACTGCCTCCCCGGGGCGCCTGATGGAGGGGAAAGGAACTGGTTGGAATAACGTGTTCCTTCCACGCGCTACGTCCAACCAGGGAAACTCCCCCTTGTCAGGTATAAAGGAGCAACTTGGACACTCAGGCATGAAGGAAGCATGAGTTCAAGTCCATTGCTCTCCCCAGGTTGGCGGAGGGTGTGTAGAGCCCAGGATCACATTAGATAATTGACACAGGGGTGAAAAATGGGTTACAAAATCGTGGGATAAAAACTATGAAGAAAGTTAAGCCAAAAAGTTTGCTCCCTGGGTAAGGGGCTTCGGCGCTAGACGCCACCGCCTCAACCTGGAGCAGCAAACCTGGCAACACCTAGACACCACCGCCTCAACCTGGAGCAGCAAACCTGCATGGCAACACCTAGACACCACCGCCTCAACCTGGAGCAGCAAACCTGGCAACACCTAGACACCACCGCCTCAACCTGGAGCAGCAAACCTGTTCCCTTGAGGCGCTAGACACCACCGCCTCAACCTGGAGCAGCAAACCTGGCAACCTGAAACATTACCTTTGAACTGGACAATGAAGAAATAGTGAGTGAGTGGAGATTGAGAAACAGGAATACATGGCTCTTCACCAAAAAGAAAAAGGTTAGGATGTATAGTATGCACTAAGGCAAAAAAAGACTGCTTTTCAGGGAAACTGGAGTACATCTGTCAGAACTTTGGATAAATGGAGAGGTCAGCAACGAGTCACATAATAAATAACCAGCGGAAAATGATTTACAAGCATCGTGATACTTTGGCACACAAAAGAGTGGTTGAGATTTTGGAGATGAGGGGAAAAGATGTGCTCCCAAACAACATACCAGAAGTAGATGCTAATTTAATGCAGCAAACAACAAAAAACAAGTAAAATGAGAGCCGAGTTTGTTTCAAAAGTAAAAGAACTAACTGGGGTTATGAATCAAGATATTGATAGGTGAGAGCACAGGCTAATCTACCTGATCATTTATGTAATTATGATATAAACCAGTAAGACGCCTGAGGGCGAGAAGGCACTGGCCATATGGAGCGTGTCTTGAGTGTACTGGGTGCGATGAGGTCAGATCAACATATGGAATGTCAGAACAGGTCAGCTCCATATATGGAGATCTAAGGGTGGCAACGGGGGCAGTGTCTTGAATGTACAGGGTTTGATGAGGGCCCAGGTAGGGCCGGGCCTTAATCTCCTCGCCTGTTGAGAACTTTATTTGTGCATACACACTATGCTCATTCTGACGGGGCAATCCTATAGTATTAGACACTCAGTCCTGAAGGTGGCGGTAACGTCACCATTATGCCGATTTTGACCCAATAAAGCGACTCTGGCGAGATCACTTCCGGTTTAACGATCCTAAACATCCGGTAATAGTTTCACCCTGTGTCGCACTATAAGATGTCCGGGATGCTAAGCTATCATCATACTTTTCATAACTAAGTCAAATTAAAGGTAGAGTAAGTGATTTCACTCAAAAAACATTAGGTTTCGTTTTTGGCTGTGGGACCTAAGCCTTCGTCCAATCAGGATAGAGAGTCAAAAACGAAACCTAAGGTTTTTTGACCCCCAGGGGTTAACTGGGGACAGGGAGGGAAAGGGAGGTTTCATAGTAATCTGCGACCTTATAGAGACCCCCCACCACCACCCCCACCACCACCAACAACAACCCCGCCTTTGCTTTGTACTTTTGAAATATCTGAACAATTATGTGTATGCATATTCATTTTGTCAATGAGCTTGACTTGCATGATGTACAGTAGGAGCTGTTCAGACAGCACTGTGTGTAGTGTGTAGGTGGCTCAGCAGCCATGCTGTCCATGGTTCTGAAACATAGCGAGGACACAGACAGACAGACAGACAGACAGACAGACAGACAGACAGACAGACACTGACAGACACTTTGCTTTTTGTGGTTGTAAATAGAACTTTCTGCCCTAATAATGTTCCCGCATTCTAGCAATCCACAGACAGAAGGGGGATTTAATGAGAGAGAGAGAGAGAGAGAGAGAGAGAGAGAGAGAGAGAGAGAGAGAGAGAGAGAGAGAGAGAGAGAGAGAGCGAGAGAGAGAGAGAGAGAGACATTATTGCCATCTCAACGTATCATCCATAGCATGGATACTACTGTAAAGCTAAAGCCCCTCAAAGCTGGAGCTGATTTTGGATTGTGTATTAATTGTGAATGAAAGATATAGTTTTGCGTGTTCGCCACTCGGGTGGTTATTTAGCCAAACAACACAAAGTAATGCTCTACAAAAACACAGTAACTTTAGATGACAAGTAACACTTGGGACTATGCTGCACTGCATATTCCCAGGCGTTACTTGTCATCTAGGCTTAACATTGTCATCTAAAGGCTTAACAATGTCAAAAGGAGATGATCTGAAAACTGTGACAGAGCAGAGTTGGCCGATATTACTGAAGTGTAACTGATGGGTTCAAATAACTACAAAATACAAAATATGCTACTGGCTGTCTGTCTAAATGTATTTTGGTCTCCTGATTTACTGGGTTTACTAAAGGTTTAAGATTATTTTTAAAGGTAATAGCCTTCATGCTTTTACACGGTCCTTTAACCTGGTTGATTTTAACTGACACATGGATACAGAAAAATATCGATCAGTAACTATGGACTAAATTAGATATTATTCAGTACCTGCAAGCATGAACAGTGTGGGTGCGGCCTCCAGTAATTACATTCTGTATTAATGAACAATAAAACACATTGAAGTCAACACTCAATGGAAATTGTATTCATTAAGTCAACCGTCTGACATTAGGAAAAAGAAACACAATGGCTGTGCTATGGTATAAACAGTGTGAAATTATCCGTTACTATACAACTGTGATATACATTCTTAAGATGTTCTAGCAGCCCAGCCACTCCAACCGGAGTGAGTGGTTTCAACTAGTGGCACCGAATTTCATAGGCCAGTAGTTTAGGTGAAACAACACAGTCTCCGGTAGGCTTGTCTCTGTGGCAGGCAGCCACACAAGACTGTGTACATATGTCATCAGGTCATTACAGGCGACAAACGCTAGATAAACCAAACAAACAAACAGCAGCAGCAGCATTACAATGCTTGAAGAAGGCTTATCCTAATCCTACACAAATAAAGTACAAACTGTACAGCATAAACTTAACTTTTACAATGTGTTTGGGTATCACGTTACCATCCATCCAACTCTGTTCTAACACCTTCAAGGTGAGATACAGTAGGTTTATGGCACTTATCCCCAACTTAATTGTAACTAGAAAGGTCGCAATTAAAAAAAATTGCAGAGTGTGGTTGCCGCAGTGGCTTACATATATACCCCTCCCACTGATATTGCCAGCCTGTTACAATTTCAAGTCACACCTTAGATCATGTGTAAGTAATCATTGTTTAAATATTATATATAACACACGTAAATGCTGTTCAATTCATGCAAAAAAGAAAACAAAAGAAAAATCTAAAATTGAGTTAGGAGGTTTCCTCCCGACAGCAACGATATGTATTTCATGTATGGTGATATATTCAAATGATTAAGAACAATATTTTTTTGTTTTCTGAGAAACGTCAAATATTTATTCAAATATTACCAAACAAATATGTTGCTATATACTGTACATAGCAACAACTACCCCTGAAGGGTTTCCTGTCCTAAACGGGTTAAAGCAATTTTGCTGCATTTACACAGTAAAATGCTGTGTTTTAATAATACTACAGTGTAATGCTGAGTTAAATTGTGTTATAATTATTCATCTTTTACCTTTCCAGCAAGTTGTGGATGGCCTTGAAGAGGAGGGTCCTGCATTCATAAGACAGCCCACATTCCCAAAGTCCCTCCTCAGCCACTGGAACACAGAGAGAGAAATAAAACAAAATTAATATTACCATGTACATGATGCAGGTTGAGATTTGAACCGAAATAAATGATTAATTATCCGCCTCCACTGTTGTTGCAATCAATGTACGTATAGCAACAGAGTCCGACAGCAATTACTTCACACAGAAAACAAGTTTTGGCATGCATGCCAGCCAGCTTTCAGATGATACACAACCCATGGTTTTGGCACATTGTCTATACCTACAGCAGTCGTTTTCAACTTTTTCATGTTGAGAGGAGCAACTGTTGTCATAGGAAAAATAGTTGATCTTCAAGCTCACAACGCATCCCATCATCATGATGCGTAGTACGTAGATTGGCTACATTAACATTAGCAAAATTAAAAACAAAAGAGGGATGCCAGATTCTACGATATAGGAGTTGCCTCTGTATTGGAAAATTAGATCAAAGTGCTGATATATTAAATTAAAGGTGTGTTGTTTTATAATGTTGTTTATCTTGTATGCCGTTATAATGTTCAGAAAGGCTTTATTTTTGAAAACTCCAATTCCCCATAGAAAGAACGACAGAATCATTAATGGTTCTGTCGTTCTTTCTATGGGGAATTGGAGTTTAGCTCGCTGTTGAGCTTAAGTTCAGCTTACACTTTGGCAGGAACAGCACAGTAAAAAAACATTGCCTCATGGTGAAGATTTGTAGAAATTAGAAAGGAAAAGCTCTTTTTAGTTGTTGCACAGAGAAGGAGTAGGTGCACTCTCTGTGCTGCTTCTAACATAAATGATGTTTGCAAGCCCACACAGCTGATTACTATCCAGTGCAATCATCTAAACTCACACACCTGCCTTAACTAGGTCAAATGTCACAGTGGCCTCTTCTAATCAAGAAGGCATTTCAATGTAAGAGTCCTTAAGTCTTTCAAAAATAAAGCCTTTCTGAACATTATAACGGCATACAAGATAAACAACATTATAAAACAACACAAAAGGATAATTCAAGGTTGATAATTCAACTGAAATTATTACAACCTTTTGTATATATTGCAATATTTGTCAAAAAATCTCAAGACACACCTGTGTCTCTGGACACACCTGGACAGCACACCACTGTGTCTCAAGACACACCTGGACACACCTGGACAGCACACCAGTGTGTCTCAAAGACACACCTGGACACAGCTGGACAGCACACCACTGTGTGAGTCAAGACACACCT
>NC_137883.1:18985190-19000190 GCF_963924005.1 Protomyctophum bolini | reverse complement strand
AGAGAGAGAGAGAGAGAGAGAGAGAGAGAGAGAGAGAGAGAGAGAGAGAGAGAGAGAGAGAGAGATGAGATTAGGAGAGAGAAAAAGGGAGATGGGGAGAGAGAAATGAGACAGGGGAGAGGGTGCGCGTGAGGGGTGGCGAGAGTGAGAGAGAGAGGGAGAGAGAGCAGGAGAGGACACCACGAGCAGAATGCCAAGTCTCTAGCAAATCCAGCTCATTAGCTCTCTCTTGCTCACTGTCTGTGTCTTCCACTCTTCCTCCCTAATCCCCTTTTTCTACTCTGCCAATTCACTATTTATCTTTATTTACTCCCCCCCTATCCTCCACAACAACTACCTTCATGACCTTTCTTGCCCCCAAATTGAGTCACCTTGCCAGTGGCTAAGTAAGGGCTTGTTTACTGCATTTGTTGAACTGATTTTCCTGATTTTTGACGATGGAGTATATATTACCCTAAATGTCAAATTCACACCAACAGCTTTAAACATGTAAAGCATCCACGTCATGTCACCCTTGTGCGTACGGCGAGACCATTGGTTCTCAACCAGTGGGTCGGAACCCAGATGACAATGAAGAGATGATTTATGGACTTAAAAAATAAATAAATAAGTCTATTACTGTATAGCAACTATATAGCAACAAACTATACTATAAAAACTGGGCAAACTTTGGCCAAATTGTCAAATAATATAAGAAAGACAAAAAAATGTACAACTGTAGAACTCAGTCGATAAAGAATTGATCAAATGCCTCAACTTGATTGAATGTCTCAATTCCATGTGCTTGGGCGGGGGTCCCCAGTACAAATATGATTATTTTGCGGGGGTCACGGCCAGAAAAGGTTGAGAAGCACTGGCCTAGACCACGTCTAGTTCAGTCCAAAGCGAGCTTCTGTGTTTGGTTGCCGCTTTATCTCACCATAAACCTCAGCAAAACAGTTGAACTTCAACTTTTTATCACAGCACTTTCCCAGATGATTTTTTTTTTTGCCTCTACACACCAAATATCTTCGTACAAAAATATTGCCGATTCCCTTGCGACGCGTAGATTTTAGGTCAAACGTTTGACACCAAAATGGGAACGCTAGGGTTCATGTGGTTAATACTGGCCATGGTGAAAACTCTGTGCGAAGGGCCCACACCTCCTACCCTTCCTCTGACCCTGCTGGTACTTCCAGCCAAAAGCCGCAACTGGCCCCTTCATCCCGAGGGAAAACACATTAAGAAAACAAAACCGATAGCATCGAGTCGTCCCGCTACCAAATGTTCCTCCGTTTACTCAGGTTCTCAATTTCATTTCCTCCATGAGACTATGCAGCTCCTGCTAGAGCAGGTATCAAGTGATAAGCTTTGAGATTTTGCAACTCTCGACAGCAGAAATGGCGATTATTTATTTAGCCATCTACTGGCCCCCAAACATAAAAAGCAAAGAAAACACACACACACACGAAACACATTAGGCTATTGTTTAGATTGTAGTCACTGAGGAATGATCTCACTGCACCTTATCAAGACAAGGTGTGACAATTCCCTCTTGACGCACACACACACACACACACACACACACACACACACACACACACACACACACACACACACACACACACACACACACACACAATCTGATAAATTTAACTAAGTCTGTACTGTGACTACACTTTTAGTAATTGAACATCATTCTCACTCTGAAGTTATGTCTTTTACAGTTGTCTTATAATTACATTAAAAGTAAATATTTTTGTCAATCACTGTAACATAACAATAATAGCCCAATTGTTAGCTATAAAATGCATCTCTCCATCTCGCAAAAACAATTAGGCTTTTTAATTATATAGAAATGAATAGTGAGAAACTGCTCTGTGTGTGTGTGTGTGTGTGTGTGTGTGTGTGTGTGTGTGTGTGTGTGTGTGTGTGTGTGTGTGTGTGTGTGTGTGTGTGTGTGTGTGTGTGTGTGTGTGTGTGTGTGTGTGTGCGCGCGCGTGTGTGTGTGTGTGCGTACGTGCGTGCGTGCGTGCAAAGCGTGTGAAGTGTAGGTGTCGCCGTGTCGGTGAGTTTATATGTGTGACTGTGTACATTGCGGTGGCAAACAGCAAACACATGTTTATTTCATACAATATTGTGTCCCGCCCCTCCCTACCCACAATGCTGCCACCCCAGTCCCCAAACACAAACAGGCTGTGATGGAATTGGGTCGCTGTGCTACTACACAGTGCAATACTGACTTCATTTAAAATTTAAAACCGACCTGGAAATGTTTTTTTTCTTTCGTTTTATTTTGTATTTCTTTACATTGTTTCACTCAAGAGTTAAATAAGAGTCATGATTTTACGAATGTATGTAATCTCCTGTTTATCCTTTGGTCTTTCCTTACACACCATTGTCCTTCTTTGTCTGTCTGTCTGTCTGTCTGTCTGTCTGTCCCCTCCTCTCTGCCCCCCCCTGTCATTTTTCACTGTCCAGTGATATTGGCCAGGCACCACTAGAGGGAGTGTCCACTCACCACTATTACAATGTTGACACCTTAAGATATTGATCAGAGAGAGAGACGGGAGGTGGGGGGAGAGATGGGATGGGATAGGGTTAGAGGAACAGAGGTGCACTTCTTCTTATTGCCCCCCCTCCCCCCCCTCCCCTCTCTCTCTCTCATTTGTGGTGGATCAATAACAGCAGGTTTGGTCTCTGCCAGTGTCCCTGCAATGTGGAGGTGATGAGATTCTGTCCCTCTCTCTGTGTGTCCATTGAATCCCCGCCACTTTATTAATGACCACCTCAGTCACACGCGCCTGTGCGTGCATGCGTGCATACGTGCGTGCGTGCGTGCACGCGTGCTCTCACACGTGTGCAATGTGCATGCATTCTTCTGGGTACAATACTTTAGATTATGAGAACGCGAATCAAGACAATGACAATAAAGGGGTGACAGAAAGTCAAATGAAGAAGACAGGAGAAAGAGTGTGTCTGAGAGTGAGAGAGAGTATAAGAGAGAGAGAGAGATGCTGATATATTCTGGGTAGGTGTGTCAGTGTGAGACCCCTTATTCACTAATGGGCCGACAACGCCATTAGAGCAGATTACCAGGGGGGCTAATGGACCAGCACACTGTGTGTGTGGATGTGTGTAGTTTGTGTGTGCGCGTGCGCACGCACGCACGCACGCACGCACGCACGCACGTGGGGACAATGCACACCAGGTGTGTAATGATCTCCCTTCACAGCAGCACATGAGCAAAACCTATGCTTTGCAACTAAAGGTGCATGACTGCAAATGTACCAGTAGAATGTATTATGCACGCTTACAGTACGGGATCATTGTTGGATCATTACAGCAAGTCAAGTAAAATAAAGAATAAATAAATAAACAAACAAATAAATAAATACAATTATTTTGATCATGCATTCAGTTACATTCATTCGAGCAGATAGACACTCATGTTTATCTGTCTTCATCTTCATCTATTGTTGAATGAACAACTTTTATTTTGCCTTGTATGTGTAAATGAACACCATTAAGTTAAACACAATTCATGTTTAACTTAACACTTAATACTGAATACATGATTTGATATTGATTCATTATGCGCCCAGAAAATACATAAAATGCATCATTTGATTGCCGATTATGAATACATTATTAATAATAAGTAACAAATTGTTTACAAATTCTTTCTAAATACACCCATTACAAACAAATCTCATCGATCTTTTCAAGCACCAGAAACCTCTGGGCATTTAATTTGGAGACAGATGCACAGACCTCTATACTATTGGACATTTGTATGAATTAAGCATTAGAACTTTACCACGCACTGTATCAGGTGGATACCGAGATGGAATACTACCGTTTTATTCAAGGAGCATCTGTGTGTGCTGTGAGTGCGTTCCTTGCCCCCTGATGACCATGCCTGTGTTAGCTGAGGTTGTAAAAATATGATGGAGCTTTGTAATAGATGTCAGCTTGGTCTCTAGGATTATAAAAGGATTCGAACCTTTTAACCCCACTGCTGTGAAGATCGTTGTGCAGTTGTCTGAGCGTCAGCGTGTGTGTGTGTTGTATATTATGTTAGCACATACATACAGTGTGTCCTACAGTAACAGAGCTGTAGTAGAGCTCTTGTTTATACACATGGTTCCGTTTGTAATCCACTTGTTTTCTTAACCACTTAAAGGGCAAGAGCACTTTGGTAGAGGTTTGGGTTGTGTAGTTACCTTGCCATGATGTAACTCCAAATGCGGACAAGAAATCAAAAATAATTGCTCCAGTGATTAGAAATTGATAATTCAAAATATGCTCCTCGCCTGGTCTGAATCCACGGATCCAGATCTTCAAATAGTAAAATCAACAGGAGGTTAACATTTATATATATATATATATATATATATATATATATATATATATATATATATATATATATATATATAAAAAGAAAAAGAAAAACAGTATGAGTTTTGGTGAATGATGTTCTAATCTATATTGTCTGAATGAACTTTGTTTGTGTTTGTTTACTCACTAAAAGAGTGGCTTTGAGAGCTGTTTCAGCGTGCAAGTCAATGAGGAGCATTGATTTTTATCAGTCTACAGTAAAACCCAAAAGGCAATCTGGGAACCCATCTGCAAAAGAAAGCTACTGAATTCATGCATTAGGCCTAATGCATGAATTCAGCAACTTAACTTGACCAAAGTACTCACATGTACTCATATGTTATTTAAGTAAAAGCATCAATATTACCATGTATAAAAGTACCAAATGTAAAAGTATTAATTATGCAGAATGTCTCATTTCAAGTTTTCAAATGTATGAAAATATCTACAAGATCGGCTATTTTCAAATGGCAGAAATGTATATTTCTGAAGTGGTTAATGCACATTTTGTAATAATAACAAAGTAACTAGTAAATAAAGCTATCAGATAAATGTACAGTATAGTGGAGTAGAAGTACAATATTTGGATCCGAGATGTAGTGGAGTAGAAGTAAAAGTAGGCCTATCGGAAACAGGAAATACTCCCACTGGCAATAAAAATGCATGACCAGGGGGGGGATATCAAAAACAGAAGCATGGATCTCCCCCGCCCCATATTCCCTCAGTAAAACGGCCCGTTTATTCACGAAGGGCCATATGTCGTCCCCCAATTCTGCCGGGGCAAAATCCAACACTTAGCTTTTTAATTTGCCTGCAGGAATTAACAAAGGATTTTACATCCACTGAACTCTTTCCCCCGGCGTACTGAATAAAGACACCGTCTTGATGTCCTTATCTTTTAATTCTCTCGTTCCCAAATCTCCCCTCAGCTGTGCAACAGACTTAAATGGTAACTGCACTGCATTTTGTACAGTGAGTCTAGTCTTCTGGCCACTCACCACAAAGCACTTCACAATGTATGCCTCACATTCACACCGTACATTTACACACTGGCAAATACAAGCCCAAAAGAAGTGACTAGGTCGCATGATCACACCCAATAATATGAGTTAAGCTTTCTAACTACACTAATCTTGTATGGGGCTCCCTGGCACAAAATATTTTCAGATGGATTCTGTGGAAATACAGATTAATTCCTTGACATGAAAACATTTGAGAATCACTGGTTTAAACAACATTAGGAAGCAAGCCCAAATAAGCAACTCTTTAGAAACCAGGCCAAACAAAACGCATCCCGCAACCACCAATATTTACGAGCGACAGATTACAGAAAAAACAAGCCCAAAGTCTCTACTTGGCAACACTGCACTGAAGCCCTCACTGTCAGTGTCTTGCATGGATTACACACATAATGACATCATCAATACAGAACATATAACTGTTTGACTGTCTACCCTTACCTCAGTATCGACTGGGAAGCATTAAGCGAAGTAAGACCTATTGCAATTGTGAAATAGCAAAGGAAAATAGATGCCGAAAGAACAACAGAAGGCTTGTATGACAGAAAGGTTCTTTCAGAGCCAAGCTGCCTATAAGAAGGTCTCTCTCCGTGTGTATGTGTGACGTGTGTATCATAAACGTCATAGACGCCAATCTGTGACGTCCAAAATCCAGATGTGTGTGTGTGTGTGTGTGTGTGTGTGTGTGTGTGTGTGTGTGTGTGTGTGTGTGTGTGTGTGTGTGTGTGTGTCTTTACTGCTGTGTAAAATATCCAGGTTTCATGAAAATGTAGCAGTGTCCTGCCCACATTTCCGACGATGTCCTGCCAACCATGTCATTCAGCCAACTAATACGAAGGTCAATGAGTTGTTTTATGGCAGTCAGCGGTGAAGTGGGCATGAAATGAGCTGGATGAAGTAAGAGGATGCACTCAATGAAGAATAATCATATTCTTTAAATATTTGTTTTATGGATAAGCCCACTGTGATGCTGCATCTAGAAGGTTGGCATTCTATGATATGTTGTTTTCTCTTGTGTTTTATCCACACATACTAGTTCTCTAATGCAGTGTTTCCCAAATATAGGATAAGATTTTTCGATAGGTTGCGAGAAAATATTTTGTTATATTCTTTTTTTCCACACATTGTGAGCGTGTAGATCACCATTTCCACTATTTTGGAAAAAACTTTAACTTAAAGAACGTTTTTTCCATTTTCAACCTACCGGTATCTTCATAATTATAATTGGTCCTCACTAATGCTCATTTATTTATAATTGGTACCATATTTGTCGACCCCGTCTGTGTCTCAGAGGAGGCTGTGGACAGTTCAGACACCTGCCCAAGAGTGACAAAATCGATGGGGAGTCAAAGCTAATAGAAAATGCAGACTTTCTAGTTCTGGAAAGTTAGCATGCTATAATGCAATTTATCGCGTTAATAAAAATGTTTGTGTGTGTTTGGGGAAAAAATAAACCCTGCCTAATGATGATTTCACTGGTAGGCGGTTTTCTGAAGTGTCCTCAACCGAGTGGACCGAGTCTGAAAGAAATCTTCTAATGCTCATGATTTTATCATGAGCATTAGTGAGGACCAGTGTATATGAAAATGGGTGAAGTTATCTTTTAAGTTATTCATTCCTAGTGTATTTTTGCAAGTTTGTGTCCCAGGGAGACACCACATTTTTCTTTTGGGTCTCAAGCTGAAATGGTTTGGTACCCCCTGGTCTAATTACAAATTCCATGGGATATTCAGCCCACCTGGGATAAGTGACATGAATTATTATTTAAGACACCACAGATGGGCTGTCATACTCCAGGCGACAAATGGCCTGAGAGCACAGAGCAATGCAGTATTGCAGCAAAATAGTGAGATGTTAATGCTTTCATCTGTTTGATGATGAATGAGAGATTGTCAAAGGGCACCTCTAAAAACAATTACTGCAGGAGCAGTGATTACGTTTGCTTAAGAGGAAACGTCTTCTAAATACCATTGTTCTGAAGTGAGATCAATAATAGGGTGGCAAAAAATACCCTCTATCACACAGTATTTGGTGCCATTACCTCCTGTGTACTGCAGAGTATAAACAATTCCATGGGCTATAAGCGATAGCGCGTCTTCTCCAAGGCGTGGCTCTTGGAGTTCCTCATCATAAAGCCCTGCATAGGCTTACTCTATAAGTCTATATAATGTGGTACAAGGTCCTTATTGGTGGGGAACTGTATTGGACCAGGCCCAATAACTTCACCACTGAATTACTGCACAGCCAACTCTTTATAGCAGTGGTTCCCAAAGTGGAGCCCAGGGATCTCTAGGAGTCCTTGAGGGAGTTCCAGGGGGTCCCCAGCTAAATGATAGTTTGTAACCAAATGGACCCTTATGGGTCCATTTGGTTCCATTTGTACACTCTCAGAGTTAAATTAACATTGATTATATTAAATGGGGGTCCGTAGCCTGTTGCATATCAAACTGGGGGTGAAAATGGTTGAAAATCACTCGTAATAATCTTCTCTTATGGGGGTCCCTGCCATACCTTTTCAAAGGGGGGGTTCGCAGGCTAATTAGTGTCAATTTGGGGGTCCTTGACGTGAAAAAGTTTGGGAACCACTGCTTTATAGTATTATAACTATGCCACATAGCAGACATGTCAGCTAACTAGCTTTTCAGTGACCTCACTGACCTGCATGGGAAGGTTTAAGTAATAAAGTTAAACATGCTACACCAGCACATGCTGTTCTTCACCAGAACATGCTGTCCTTTCTCTTTTATGCACCCCCCCCCCCACTCTCTCTCCCCCTTATACATGTTCTCATGTAACCCACTCCCCACACAACACACAGGAAAAATAACTGCTAATGCCATCATTAAAGCCTGATTTAATGTGTCATGCACCTAACATAGCAGATCTACACAACCTGCTGCGTGCTTGCAGATCCGCTAATTTCGGTGTGTGACCCCTGCACACAAGAAAGTATAACTCAAGCTTAGATGTTAATGGCTTGTCCCCCAGTTGCAGCAGAGTTTGTTTTCTCAAAAGTCCTCAGGTGCAGTACTTTCTGTTTTGTGACCCACTGTCTTTGCCTCGATCTCTGGATTTTTCTCTTACCGTCCAGACCATAGCACAGCAAGCTCTTCTCTACAGTGCAGGAAAAGCTTTCACGAGGCTCTCTTAGCACCTCAGCTTCTGTGATACTGATAACCATCGATATAGAACAGCAGGCCAGTGTTGTTTTTGTCGACTAAAACTAAGACGAAAAATGTTCGTCGACTACCTTTTTTCACTGACGAAAACGAAATGGAAACGAAATGAAAACTAAGCTATGACGACTAAAACTAAGACTAAATATATCGACAATTTCGTCATGAAATAAAAACGAGACTAAAATCTTATAAGGGGACTAGTGGACAAGAGATCCAGTAAGTCATTTTACACATGGTTGCATGCTGAAAATATCTACAAGCTCACAACGCGTCGTCGCTTCAACGCGTTGTGAGCTTGTAGATCGGCTATTTTCAGCAAGTATAAAATCTGCCATTACGATGGCATCAAGGACCGCCAAAACACATTTTAGTCGACTAAATCACCTGTAGATTTAATCGACTAAAATTGCATGACATTTAGTCGACTAAAACTAGACTAACAGTAATACATTCCAGGTGACTAAAATGTGACTAAAACTAAGTGAAAACTATTCAAGAGACTATGACTAAAACTAAAATAGAAATTTGCTGCCAAAAACAACACTGCAGCAGGCCCAGGCCCAAAAAGTAGCACCGCCTCCTTCCCTGGCTCTGTTTCTCTCAGTAGAAGTTAGACAGCAAATCTGATGTGATTGTCAGTGGGGCTTTGTTCGAAACAAGAATACAACCCCCCCCCCCCCCAAGGATATACTGTACTGTTGTACATTCACTTAAATGTACAACAGTACAAACGGAGTGCAAAACATACTCTCTCCCCATGCCTTCGGCCTGGTGGAGACAACAATAAAAAAAGATGCTCACAATGCGGATCCGCTATTTTGACCAGTGGTCTGATGTGTTCATCCACCCATTGACAGTAAACTTGACACTACCACTGACCACGTTTCTAAAGCTGGTTTGTGAAGAAGGCAAGAAGCCATTGGATTCCATTGAATTGCCGCGGGACTTGCTTGAGATAGGTAATCCAACACTAACAATATATTTTTAAGACGTTGCATTATAATGTGTGGAAGAATAATTTGTGTCTATTTAAAAATGGTAACTTTGGTAACTACCGGTACATGAGTGAGTCGGCAGTGGCATGTACTGATTTCAGTCTGCTCCTTTAAAGATTTGGATTATGTTTCCATTCCAATGAAAACAGCAGGTTTGAAGAACACTTGGCTAACTGTTGAATTTAGTTTTCAGTTTTGCAGCCAGTCAACATCTTTTGAATGCGACGACCTAAAAACAACATCATCCATCTCCTAACTCGCTCTATCAGCTCCTCTAATGATGGCAATAATACATAAAGGAAAGTAGACATGCTCCCTTTCCTTCAAAAGAAAAAAAAAACAGCAAGTTTGCCAAATAGGTGATGTCAGGGGAAGAGAGACGGGGAGAGTAAAGATGGAGGAAGCGGGTGGTGGGGCAGGGGGGGTACTCTTTGGATCCATAGGCAAGAGCCTTCACAGAACAAAGAAATCCCAGTACCCTCCCATTGTTGGAGAAATGTAAATACTCTCTCTCTCGCACATACACAGACACATATCATTATACGTATATAATGACATACATATGCAAACATATTCACATACAAACACACAACACAGTGCATATGTCTGCAAGAAGCGTATACATACTGCATGTACACAGAGAGATGAAGGGCAGGCATAGAGAGAGCCAGTGAGATGGACAGAAGCATTAACGGCAGTGACAGCGAGGGGGGGGGGGGGGTGGAGTGGGGGAAATCTGGAGTCAATTAGAAGAATGAGTCGGAGCACTTGCATACTTCTGGGGGTGAGTCAGGCAGAGGAGGGAACCAGTGAGAGAGAGTGTGTGTGTGTGTGTGTGTGTGTGTGTGTGTGTGTGTGTGTACAAAGCCATGAGTATGTACTTGCGTCACACGCAAATGGATGAATATGGCTGCAAGCCTACACATGTGCAAACACATGGGGGGATCGATCAATCCAGGCTCGTCTGTCTGTCTGTCTGTATCTGTATTCTATCAACCATCTCTCCCATGTTTTTATATGTGTTTAGCATCACTTTGGTCCAAGGGGAATCATGTTGCAGCTAGTCCATCCACACCCCTTCTGAGCTGGGGTCAAAGCAGAGGGTAAGAAGGGGGCGGCTGGCACCCTTCCAGGCCGTGTCAACACAACAAGGCCCCGGTGCGGTGGCCCTGATGGCTGCTTTTAACTTCTGACATTCCCACACAGCAGAATCCGGGGTGTTAAAGTAATTCAACTTTGAAAGTGTAATAAAAAGGACCAGTGGTGGTACTCAACCCCAGTACTTGAGTCAAAGTATGCTGGGGAGTACTCCTGGTCAGATATTACTCAACTAATGTACAAGTGAAGGATGTTCTGTCAAATGTGTACTTGAGTTAAAGTACTGCAGAAGAAAGAAATATGTCATGACTTTGCCATTTCACAATCCACTGCATTTTCATCAAAAGCTATAAATTTCAACTATACTGACCAATAAAGTTAAATCTGGAGTGTTAACTCAAAGTGTAAACAAAATCAGACCTGTCTGATAACTGGGACATACATACATAGGGATGGACATAGGGAGGGACGGACATTTCTGTTCCTTGGAGTGGCTGCACCACTCAAAAAAGTGTTACAGTACATGTTTAAGTCAGCCATCAGGGCCAGCACTAGCGCCCTATGTTACTACAGTATGTGTAAAACATAAGTTTAAAATTAAATAGGCAGCATCTGATTTATTGTTCCAAAACTTTGACGTACAAGGAGGACATCTCTCACCAGATAAGAGAACTCAGCTCCCCTCATGCTGTTTAGGCATTCAAATATATTGAATTATGTTTTACCCTTGACGGATAGCCGTGATATTTGCCAGCTAGGTAATCGATCAAATGACAACATACTGTACATCATGCTGGGTATCAGGACAACATCCATATTTGCCAGTGTGACATAATGAGGCATCTATGTCATGACTTGCAGAGCTATCAGTTCTGCCCATGACGCTATTCTATAAAGCGTTTTTATGGCATGGCTCTGAAGCGTTCTGTCTACAACACCGTTTACCAAACAGTGGGTCGCGGGTAAATATCCTTTTGTTTTCGTTTCCCACATTAAAATGGGACCTCGGGGAGATGCCACAAGCTAAACAGTTTGGGAACCACTAATGTACAATTTATAATTTAGGCATTTAGCAGAGTTACAGTAAACAAGATAAACACAAGGTAATACATCAAATGCATAGAAATATTTATCTAGGATCATCTTTAAACGGTATATAATATCCTTATTGCGGCACACACTGCCGCTCATTCATGCCTTCATCACATCCAGACTCGACTACTGCAATAGCCTCCTGTATGGCGTCACGACCAAGGTTCTCAAAAAACGACAGTATGTTTAAAACTCTGCCACCCGCCTGTTCACCAGAATCCGATTCAGGGACCACATCACATCACAAGTACAGAATTAACTTCAAAATACTCACCATCACATACAAAGCCCTCTGCATTCTGCCCCCCCCCCCCCCCCCCCCGCTACCTCTCTGAACTCATCGAACGCCACTCGCTCCCTCAGGTCAAGCACTGCCAACCAACTGGAACCCCACAAGTCGAACAAGCGAACCTGGGGTGACAGGGCCTTCGCAGTGGCCGCCCCCTCACTGTGGAACTCACTTCCACCTCACATCAGAGCTGTCCCCACCTTCGAAATGTTCAAAAGCACACTCAAAACCCACCTTTTCAGACTTGCCTTCCCTACATACAGTAATGCCCCCCCTCTTCTTGTTAGTCTACCTTAGTTTCTAGGTTTTAGCCTTTTTAACTGTTTTAACCTAGTTTATTTTTTCTAAATACAACAGTTTTATTATTTTGTTCTGTAAAGCGACTTTGAGTACCTTGAAAAGCGCTATATAAATTGTATGTAGTTCAATTTAACCATACAGCAGACACTTTTACATAATTTTATGATCAGAGCCTACATATTTCAAAAAATATATATAAAATAAATGTGAAAAAGGAGGTACTACTAAGGTTTCTTGGCCTATTGGCAGTGTACAAGAAATGTGGTGCTGATTGGTCCGGCTTGCAAGATTAGTCCCTGGAGAAACACAGAAACAAACAGACCCCCCCCTTGCAGAGCCACTTCACACACGTAAAGAGAGCAGCGTGGGGAAGGAAGCTACAGCTGATATGTCTGTGCAATTCTCTGAGGAGTCACACACTCCACATGTGAGGAGGGATCAGTTTCACAAGCACAGCTGTACTGCGCGCAGTGCGTGCGTGCGTGCGTGTGTGCACACACACACACACACACACACACACACGTGCAGCAAAGGCAAAGAAAATGGTGTGTGTAGGCCTCTATAGTATCCAGGAGTGTAAAATGATCCTAGTTTGGGGACATGGGGAGAACATGCAAACTCCACACAGAAAGGCCCTTTCGCCAACCCCACCTAGGGTATGGGCGCTGATGACACACAGAGAGAGAACACACATCCAGTGCCAACAGCGTCCCTGGCGGGAATCGAACCAGGGACCTTCTAGCTGTGAGGCAACATCCGGAAAATTTAAAATAAATAAACATTTATTTTAGAGGATAAATTGCACAAGCCATATAATCTCCAGAGCCATGTAAAACCTACATGTTAATGTCTATATGCAAGATTGATACTATTGTAAATATTACATCCACCTAAGTGCTGTACAACGAGCATACTCAAGAGAACCTTGCGTATATATTTAATACGAGTATACTCGTATACTAGTATACTACTTTGTTGCAGCACAGCTATAATACAGTTAAGTATTTCACGCAGGCATATTTGAAAATGTCAGATGTCATCAGAAACACTGACAAAAACTATATAAAAGAGCAGATGGAAAATAAGTGAAGCCAAGGAGCAATATAAAAACAAATGCACACTAGTGGAAGTTCATAAGGTAGTCTAGTGGTTCAGAATAGCCCATTTTTCAATAGCGTTGACCTCTGTGTTAAGCCATAGACACTCTAACAGCTCATTAGAAATGAATGGGTCTTGAGAGGTGGGAGGCAGCGAGACTTAGTAGGATTCCACACACAGGCTTCCCGAGAGAGAGAGAGAGAGAGAGAGAGAGAGAGAGAGAGAAACATATTGAGAAAAGCCTGATATATTGTCATACAGTATGACGTGTTGCGCGTCGAAAATAGCTGATCTTCAAGTTCACGTCGCGTCATCATGACACACATTTCCAATGGAAGGTCTGACCGACCAGGACAAAGACAAGAACAGGAAGAGACAGAGATGAACACCAGAAAGAGAGAGCAAGAGATAAGAGTGAAAAGAGAACATAATAACAGACAGAGCGACTACACATATTAGCCCTGGAGTAAGTAAAGAGAGATGGAGAGAGAGATATCCTCTCTGGTCACTCAGCCACGACTAGCCTGCTCTCTTTTAGTCATTCCAATGCCATGGATGTCCAGTGGTGCTGCTGGCCCATAGACTGCTCTCACACACCCACCACATATTATTGGCATTTTTGTCTCCACCAGGCCGAAGACATGGGGAGAGAGTATGTTTTGCACTCCATCCGTGTGGGTGTGTCCGTCCGTGTGTCCGTCTGTCTGTGTGTCCGTCCGTCCGTCCGTCCGTCTGTGGACAGCTAATCTCCGGCACCGTTGGCTTGATCGAAGCCATACTCTGCAGTCTGCACACACAATCCCTGAATGCCACAGCTGAACATCTGCCCCAAGGTTTTCACATTGGCCTCTTATAGCTCATACAGTATAGGCCTCTTATTTGTGCAAAACTATTTTTTGGACAGTACACCTACAGATTTTGTCCAAACATCACGCAAATTGGTACACAGTCTCTCTAGAGCCATTCAACAAAACGGGTCATTCAGATTTTTCAGACTTGAGATCAAGTCATGTGATCAAGACAGATTTGTTTGATTTCTCATAATCCATCCTGATTGGCTATACAATTGGCTTCTAAAGTTTTCAGGAGTAGCCCGCTTTGTACCCGTTTTGTACAAATCGCCACAACTCCTCAACGCAGTGTCCGATTGCGGTGAAACTGTGCATGCATATTCTCACTAGGCTGAGGAAGAAATGCCACTTGACAGTTTTCAAATCAGCATCATGGTGGCGCTACAACAGGCCAAGTCGCGACACACACACACACACACACACACACACACACACACACACACACACACACACACACACACACACACACACACACACACACACACACACACACACACACAATGTTTATATTACTCTTAAACATTTTGCCACACATCACACACACTCCTGTCCACCTGGTGGAGACCTGTGCCCAGAAGGGCTAGAATACATCATGATCTATGCCAGATGTTTGGGTCCAATGTCCAATTTTGTCACCATCGATTACCAATGTTTGGACTGATATATCGTCAAAAGGTTTAAAAATCCATTCAAATCCATTCCAAACACTTAACTTAGAAG